>NC_139652.1:3029683-3037183 GCF_964638095.1 Poromitra crassiceps
TATCTTCTCCTTTTCTCACTCACTTTCATGTAAGCACCTGCTCTCCCTTTAGTCGTTTTACACTACAACAGACAGCAACACAGGCATAAACACTGAACTTATTATTATTATTATGGAAAACCAGATTATGATGAAAATCAAACACTTTTGAAGAGAGAGCGTATGAAATAAGATTAGAGCTGGGAAGCACAAACTGTTTTTGGGTGTTTGTTGGTGGTATAAACACAAGACAGCCAAATCCAACAATTTCGAAAATCCCATTTCTTGCCACCAGGGGGTGCTGCAGCACCCTCAGCACCCACCTTCCAGCTCCCTTCCCCCACTCTGGGAAAAAGCTCTGAGCAGGTAGAAGGGGGCGCGGTGGGGTGGTATGGATTAGGGACCATGGTGAAAGTGCTGCAGCAGGCAGCCAGAAAGACAGAATTAGAAAAATGATTTCACTATTATTTAAAGACTTAAGACATTGTTCTGCTTATTTTTTGTCTACTATTGTAAAATAATAGTAGGCCTATTATCATGAAAAAGTATTTGTAAAAAATTTTTTTTTTTTTTTTTTTTTTTTTTTTTACCCTCTCTGGCGCCCCTAACGGCTCAAGCGCCCTTAGCATTTGCCTAGTTCGCCTAATGGACGGCACGCCACTGCATAAATTGAAGGTTTTCACAGCTTTACTATTGCATGAGGTAGCTAATGTTCTTTGCCAGTAATATGATGAGAAAAATGCCAGTAAAATTCATTTTGTAAATCTCTTAATTTGTAAGAGATTTGTAATTTGTAAACCCAAACAACACATCCTTCAAGCGAAGCACAAATGTGTCATACAGTACATAGAGTCCAAAATGAAACGACATATGCCTTGCCACAGCTTCCGAGTGTGTTCACAGGTCCAAAACAAATGAAATACAGTCTCTGGGTGCAAGTTAGAAAAAGTGCAGGTCACATCAATATCCTTCTTAAATCTTACCATAAATGACTTGATAACACCGATGAATAATCTTAAAATAAATTTCTTTCACCTTGTTCACCAGTAGGAATCTATTAGGAAGAGACCATACTTTTTCCCAACATATGTCCTGATTCTGAACAAGGTTATTCCAAGAAGCTATTACATATGGGACAGAGACACAATCATATTGGAACAAGGTGCGGACGTTTCTATTATTTTTACAGGAAGCAGGCCCAAAACATCATTTTCCTATAGGTGTGTCAACTGGATCAAGTCAAGGTGTCTCATCAGAAGCAGGAAAAGCATAATCCCTTATAAAGCATGATAACGGAAGGAGGGCTGACTCACAACCCTCAAAACGCTTGTGTGACATCACTCATTGATGACATCACTGATGACATCACAATTGCTTGAGTGACATCACTCAGAAGGCTGACTGACTGACAACCCTGAAGACAAATTACTGTACGTCATCAGTTAACGGCAGACAGGCAGCCAGATGACAGATGACGCCATTAGTGATCACATCAGTAACACATGCTGCCTCGCATATAACGAATTCATGCTTATTTGATATACTGTATATGGGAAAACTCCCTGTGAACTGTGAAGGTGATGCTACCGTGGACAATGACATAACCAGTAATGTCCTAAATGCCTCATGATGTCATAGACTGTATAATAACAGCCTCAGACCGGACTCAAGCAACGTTACCACCACAAAAAAAGTTGCAGTGTCGAAATGAACCCGGTTAAATTTAGATTTGTCTCGGCGAGTGAGCGCAACTGTACAAAGAGGGAAGGATATCTCAACAGCTGTGGAAGTTGCCAGTCCTGCGTCTTTGACACCAAACTGTGGGAGTCCAGTCAGTGGTTACGGCAAGCTGCAGATGAATGCAAGAGGAGACTCTTAGTAGGACTGCTGCTGCGCTGCAGGAGTGTCCGAGTCCTAGAAAGCATCCACACTGCACTGCAGGTGACATCCTGGAAAGGCTTCACTTACGCCAGGTCCAAGAAACCAAGTTTACTTCAGGAGATGGTATCTTGCAGACAAGACCGAGCGCTGAATGCAAACACACATGGCATGGACATGGTTGAAACCTGTCGCTGGTTCAGGAGCAGTCCCGACTGGATTAAATCAAAGTATATTTTTTGTGTCCTGTCACTTTGTGACACTGAACTGCTACGCATGCTGGGGAACCTAACCGGTGTGCTTCTGGTTAGGGAAAAACGGCCATTTCTGCCATTTAATGCAAGGAGCAGCCACGACAATGCTCCTCCTCCCTCTGGGATGGAGAGCATTGGGTTCAGAGGCCAGTGTGGAGGAAGTGAGAGAGAGTCAGACGATCCTGCTCTCATGGTGGTGCCTGGATCCTCCAGCTCCATGTCTGGCGTCAGTCAATACCGAGACTTCATAGGCTGTCTCCCTGTTCATCTGTCCAAGAGGATATTGGGCCTCTTAGATAAGTACAGTTTGAGATGCTCCAGAGAGGTCTCTCTACATTGGCGGTACCTTGCGCTGGAGACAAAGAAGGACAGGGTTGCCAAAAGACTCTTTCAGAACCAAGTTGCGATGATGGAGAGCAACAGAACTAATCGAGTCTGCCCTACCTACGCCAACATCCTCGAAGTCCTTGTACCCGTCAAATACGATAAGAGGGGAGACCATTCCGCTGACCCAAAGGACAAGCCTTTTGAAGCTGCTTATGCCAACATCAAAACCAAAACGGTGGAAATGGAAGAGCGAAATGTGTTTTGCGGTGTCTATAATGTCGTGATGTTGCTGGAGAAAGAAGATCCTCATCGCGTGGTCGACTACGGAGGCGGACAGTCGGTGGCCGTGGGGTCCAAGGACCGCATGGTGCGTCTGATTAACGTGACGTTAGTGAAAGAAGCGGCCCCGGTGATGAAAGGCCACGTCGGCAGCATCCAGGCTGTGCTGCTCTACGAGGACAGAGACCTGCTGATCAGTGCCGGCTACGACCTGAGTATCAGGTGCTGGGATCTGAGGACATCGGCGTGTGTGATGGTGTTGTACGGTCACACAGGCACCATCAACTGCCTGGATGTCCACAGCGACACGCTCGTCTCAGGGGCGAACGACTGCAAGGTCAAAGTGTGGAATCTACTGACGGGTAAGTGCCTCGAGGATTTTAAATTCAAGCACCCTAAGCCCGTCCGCTGCGTGAAGGTGAATGCCAAGGTGGTGTACAGCAGCTGTGATAAGGGCCTCGTCATGATATGGGACATGGGGAGCGCTTCCCTGCTCAAGGTGATCGATGCCCACCAGAGCTCGGTGAAGTGCCTGTTCTTTGATCGGTGGCACCTTCTGTCCGGAGACTCTGACGGTCAGGTCATGGCGTGGAGCACCAGCTGCGACGCTGACCAGTGTCTCATGACCTTCAGCCACCCCAAGGAGGTACAGTCTCTGACACTCACCTATCTGCGTGTTGTCACCGGCTGCATGGATGGAAAGATCCGTATATTTAATTTCCTCAGTGGAGACTGCCTGAAAATAATCAGGGCAGGGGTCAAGCCAAGCCCTATATTGTCCATGCATTTCGATGACAGCAGTATACTGGTGAACACTACATTAAGTGTGCAGCTCTACCAGTTTGCCAAAGTGTGCTGGGATTACACAGTGTCATCGGAGGGGGGGCCGCGTGATGCTGCCATGGGCAAAGCTGGTTCAGTCTCTGAGAAGTCTTCAGCTTTCAGCGAGGCGGATCACATGGGGGTGGCCTCAGCCAACCGGAAGATTTATGACTGTAATCGCAAGAAACCGCAGATAGCTGAGCTGCCCTGCCGCACTTGCTTTCCGTCGACCCCCACCAACTGTCGAGCACAAGCGAAAGAGGTAAGTGAGACGACTAAGACGTCAGTAATGCTGAGTGAGAAGGCAGCGAGTGCACGCGTGAGGAAGAGGGGTCTTCACCATCCTCTGACAACCGAACAAATCCTCCTCAGAGTCAACACCATCCAGAAGGCACTGTGCAAGGATGAGGCCGGGGTCAACATGGAGCGCAACGCCAGGCTGCGTGATGACTGGAGCTACCCACCACCCTCTCCCCTCCTGGATGAACACCCAAAACCCAGATCCGCACAAGCCCTAAAGCTGAGCCTCCAGACTCAGAAATGTCCACCTCGCCACAAGGTCTTCACTGGTATGACCAAGACCAATGTACCAGCCTTGACCAGAGCTATCAGCCAAAATAGAAACATATTTCAAAACAGAGAAGTCACATCAGCCTGATCCCCCCCCCCCCCTTCAAGGAGGTGAGTGGAGCCAGCTTCACATGGCTACTACCTTGGTGCAGCATGCCAGGAAGGGTTCAGTGAAGATGCCGAGGCGTGGCCTGAGCCTGCACCACAGCCCGAATCGGGTCCAGGAGCGTCTGTACCAGCCCATTGCGCCTTCTCACCAACCCTCACCTGTGAAGTCAGGTGGTCATCAAGTGACCTGTGTTCCATCTGCTATGGGACATGGAGAGTTGGATCACTCTGATAGAGAATATCGTCCGACGCGCTTATGACTCCTGCCACACCACCAGTTATGCCACTACTCCCTAGTACCCCAGCACCTGCAATGTAGCTATAATCGACCTTCCTCTAGCTCTGGAGGAAGGTCCAGATGCTCCTCTGGGGATCATCAGTCTGGACCCCTGAGCAAACCTACAGGGGAACTACACCGACCAACCCCATGGAGGAGGATCTGGACGTTCCTCCAGAGCTGGACCTGCCAGCCCGTGCAGGGAGCGGAGCACAAGACACCTTATTTGTCACGCACACCAAAGGGAAATGAGTCCGACCTAGCTGTGGTGCAGCAACCAACTCCCAGTATGAGAGAGTGTGTGGAGAGAACAGGGAAAGGAGGGGATGCCATGCTTTAGAGTAGAATGAGTGGCATGCTTTAGAGTGTGAGAGGAGAGAGCAGGAAAAGGGGGGAGAAAATCAGACAATCTGACTACTCTAGACATTAACCGGAACTAACTAGAACACAGGGAATCTAGCTAATCTACAGCCTAGTCTGGCCTGTCCTACTCTACTCTAGTCTGATTTTAGCCTGAACACTATAACAGGTCTACAGCCTATAGTTAGGCTGTAGCTAATCGCTATAGTTAGGCTGTAGCTATTCTAACCTACCGGCAACCCTCGACCAGTAATGGAGAGCACCGATGACCCGCTCCCGCCCCCACACACATAAGGCGTGGGAGAGAAGGCCAGGCTGGACGATGATGACCGGATCTAGGGCTGCGGCGGCGGGGGTGTACATCAGGCGAATGAAGGACACCTGAGGAGAGAGAGAAGGGGGGGGGGGGGGGGGGGGGGGAGCCGGTACGGAGGAATCTGCGCAGAGGTGGAACTAAGTTTGGCAGCTAATAATTTAAGTCTAAGTCCTAGAATTAGCCTAGCCACCACAGGTTGGTTCCATATGACATTCTTAATAACTACACCACCAGTAGGGGAGAGTGGGGTGAGTTGTGCCAGTGGGGAAGTTGTGCCACCCCTTGTATCTAGAAAACCATAGAAGAAATTGGTCATGTGACCACACATTTTTGAAGAGGCATCCATTTTACTCACTCTGCAAAGAAGGGAGGCAGATTGCACAAGAGCTAAGCACATTTAAGTTCAAAAAACTGTTTTTTGCCTCTCAAAGTAAATTTTTTATGATCAAGGTTTATTGATTGTTGTGTCTGAACAATTATAGACAAGCTTGAAAACATTTCACACATGTGTTAGTGTTTTAGTAAGCTACAATATGAGGCTATACTGTTAGCATGATGTTAGCTCCAAACCAGCTATATGATACAAGTTTGTTAAAATGGTGGGGATGGGGTGATTTGTGCCAAAAGGCCTGGGTTAAGTTGTGCCAGTGCAGTTGCAGTTGATTTAGTGAAATTTTATTTCATTTTGTTCTTAACACGTTGAGTGCCATAGCCGAGATATCTCGTCTTACATAATCCAACGGTTGAGTGCCATAGACGAGCTATCTCGTCTTACATAAACATTTTTTTTTTTTGACGGTGGGACATCAATCAACCCCTTTTACGTCTTCTATATCAATATTGGGAGGAAGAGAATGTGTATAATCTATTTTACCGACCACTAAGTGGCGACAGTTCTCTCCCAAGACAGAGAGAAGCCACAGCCAGCCACAGCCAGAGCCACAGCCAGCCAGCGCGCTGGAGAAAGCCAGTGTAATTTTCAAGGAAGTAGCTGGGCGAAAACTTTCGATTTCACACACACACACACACACACACACGCGCGCGCACACACACACACTCGAGTACCTTTGCGCATAAATAAGACCAGAATCGCAAAAGCTTATTCAAAGCTCTCAGCCGACACCTCAAGAAACAGTTTTACAGTCCAGACGGCCGCGGAGAATCCTCCCTCAGCAGCACAGACGGAGGGAGGAGTTTGGAGACACACACACACTCTCTCTCTCTATCTCTCTCTCTCTCTAGTCCCGAGAGAGAGAGAGAGAGAGAGAGAGAGAGGAGAGAGAGGAGAGAGAGAGAGAGAGAGAGAGAGAGCACACAGAGTGGGAGACAGACACGCTGTGGGGGCTGTAATCACAGGCAGGTGACTGTTCTGCTGTTTGATTGAATTTCACAAAACTGCGATTATCTCAGCTTCCTGTCTCATACGCTAAAACCATGCTGTACTCAACGGCTAATATCTACATAACTACTAACTCTGCAAACTAACTCTTTTAGACAGAGAAAGCACACATTCTATTAGTTATTTTTAGATGATTGGTGTTCACGAAGTCTTAACAGAAAAGAATCCTCGGCTGTTGTAAAATGAGCCAGAATCCTCAAAAAAAACCTGGCACAACTTACCTACAGGATTGAAAAAACGGCTGGCACTCAATGTGTTAAATGTTTAAATAGACCTTGTTGAAGAATATTGCAGTATTGGCAAGTGTAGCCTGGCTCTGTGATAGTTGATTTTGTTCATTTTGAACATAATTTTTATTTCTGAAAATGTTAAATATGTAGGTCAACTGCTGCTACCGTTTAGCCTTGTTTAACCCTGTTATAGTACACTGGACTTTAGTGTTATCTTTATTTTGTCTTGCTTTGATATAGCAAAACAGTATATGAGATGAAAATGTTCTGTTTTACTTCAGTAATCAATGGCACAATTTACCCCAACGTATTCTCTCCAAAGGCACAACTTACCCCGCACCGGGGGCAAGTTGTGCCAAGAGACCACTTTTTTAAGAATAGCCATATTTTTTTAACAGTTTATTTAAGATCCAAAGGGAGTGTTCCCAGTGGTGCACAACATCCTGAAATATATTTACATATTGTAGTTGGAGGCATTACTGTCATGCCCTCACTTTAAAGACACCTCAAGTAAAAAGTGGCACAACTCACCCCACTCTCCCCTACCATACAGCAGTGATGTGACATATGGATGACATCATCAGTAGTGTCACAATACTGAGTGACATCATTAGGGAGAAATGGCTTACCAAGCAGGGACATCTCAAACTGTAGCTGGATGTCGCCATTGATGGTATCACAATGTATATGATGATGTCACA
>NC_139652.1:3042183-3057183 GCF_964638095.1 Poromitra crassiceps
TTAACTGTGCAATAACTGTAATAACTGTCCCAAAACTGTGTCTCAATAACTGTGCAATTACTGTCCCAAAGCTTTGCTTAGATAGATCTATAAACTGTGCAATATCTGACTTATAGCCTTGTTTACAATCCAATGTGGTTTACATAATACTTATTCTGTACATACAGTAGGTATACAATTATTATTATTATTATGATTATTATGATTATTTGTCCTATACACATAATTACAGTTAGTATAACGGTCACTCTACATCACACTTATTGTATATAATGTAAATAGCAGTGAACTTGCTTTATGTAGCTTTGATCGCTGTCCTTGTTTGTTGTTTTAGCTTGTATGCATATACCTTTTTTCCCTTGTAAGTACATTGAGAGCAACGTAAACCGGAGTGAAATTCCTTGTGTGTCTACATGCCAATAAAGCGGATTCAGATTCTGTTGTTGAAAGAAAGCACACATCCACTGTTATGAAGACAGACATGGAGATGTGTTGGTACAGCAGAGGCCTTTACCACGAAGCAAGATTAGTGGCTTAGCGAGGTAACTTCAGGTTTAACTGTACAACTTCCGAGTTACATGAGTTCCACCAATATCTTAATTCATGCAATGACCATCTGAATTTCACCCTGGAACACAACATGGAGACCATCAGTTTTCTGGATGTGCAGGTGTCCAAACAGGGTAACACTTTCCAGACGGATCTCTACCGCAAGCCTACGGACAGGAACACTTTATTAAGAGGAGACAGCTTTCATCCACAGCCTCTCATTAGAAGCCTGCCCATCAGCCAGTTCCACCGGGTCAGGAGAATCTGCAGCGATGACCTGTCCTACGCTGCGCAGGCTACAGACCTCTCCAACAGGTTCCTGGACAGAGGATACAAAAGGGAATGGGTGGATGCTCGCTTTGACAGGGTCACACAGGCTGAATGCCTCCAGACCAGCAAAAGAGCCCCCCTCAATAACTCACCCCTGTGTTGCACCAAATACTCACCACTCGGGGCACAATTCAGATTGGTCATCCAAAAACACTGGCATATTATTCAGTCAGACCACAAATTGAAAACAGCCTTCCCAGACACGCCCAAATTGGTTTTCAAACGCCCCCCCATCCTACGTGACAGCCTGGTTAAATCCGATGTGCGCCCCCCCCGTCCCACCTTCCCTGCAGCGCCCGATGGCAACTACAGGTCTGGCAGCTGCGCTCAGTGCAGTTTTACGCACAAGTGCAAAACATTTAACCACCCACACACTGGGCGCAGCATCCCCATACGAGGTGCCATTACCTGCAGCACCACACATGTGGTATACCTGCTTCACTGCCCGTGTGGCCTCAACTACGTCGGGAAAACCAGTCGCGCTTTATGCACGAGAATATCAGAGCACCGCAGCAATATCCGTACCGGAGACGAGCGCAACCCCGTAGCTGCACATTTCAAAGCAGCAGGCCACAGTGTGAGCTCGCTCAGATATGTTGGTATTGAAAAGGTGTCAAAACCTCACAGGGGAGGTGATTTAGATAGGCTACTGCTGCAGCGAGAATGTTGGTGGATTTTCTCGTTGCGCACAATGGCTCCTAGCGGCCTCAACGAGGAATTTGATTTAAAACCTTTTCTGTAACTTTGATTTATTTTTCTTGTCATTATTTTGTTATTGTTTATCATTATGCTTTGCACCTTTTTTCGTTTATTTGTGCACAATTGATTATTATTATCATACTCCTCCCTTTATTTCCAGAGCCAATGAGCTGGCAGTTGGCTACAGCCTAATCACATGTGACACTGGCACAGCCTATATATACACCCCAGCTTCATTTGTCATCCATTTCTTGCCTGATGAAGACCTATATGGTCGAAACGTTGTTTTATTGAAAGGGTTGAAATAAACCTGGGAACATCAACCAGTGTGCAGACATTCCATCTTTTCATTTATAACTTCAGGTTTAACCCTGGGTTTGCTGTGCTACGACGCTAGTTAACTTCTTACTGATATATATTTCCATAGCGACTTATGCTTCACACTTAACCTGGTTGATAGCAGGTTAAGTTGCAAGGATAAGATTAAACCTTAAAAGGCACCGCTCACTAACCAATGAGCTTCCTGGAAAAGGAGATAAGAGTCTTGTGACCGCCAAGACCCATTTAATCATATACGTCTCCAAAGTGCACCGTGTGCACAACGGAGATGCTGAACATCGGTGGTGAAATCAAGCAAGCTGAATAACTTGTCAGGAGACAGTTGGGTGTTTGTATTGTTTGTCTCTCTCTCTCCCTGTGTCTCTCCTCCCTTGTGTGTTGTGGGCGGAGTGAACCTGGTACCTGGGCACGGCTGCACGGCTCGGGGTGATCAATCAACCTGCTCACCTACATATACCCTGGGCTGTCAGAGGATCATGGCCAGATTATACTTTAGTTGTCCGTGCTGCCCCGTTGTCTCTCCACGTCTCCTGTTTGCTGTACATTCCTCTGGTGTCTCTGGAACTACTTTTTGACTCATGTTTTTTCTCTGTGCCCAGGTCTCGTGTTTTGCCGTGTGCATCCAGCTGTCTGCTGTGTCCAGGATTCCACTCAGACTTACCTGCCGCTCTGCTCTCTTCGTCGCCCACTCTGGCCTCCGTCCACCCGGCTCCTCCGATCCTTGGTTCAATAAATATTTTTGTTACACCTTTTAAGAACTGCCTCTGTGTCTGCTTTGGGGTCCATTCAAACAAATTTTACGTTGTGACAGTTTTGACGAGTTTTCACTTTAGTTGTAACAGAGGGTCTCTGTTTCAGATTTATTTCTTATTAAAAAAAAACAGATAAAGATGATGGGGAAGGAATAGATCATCAGTAAATCTTTAACAGTTGAGTCTTAATAGATTACTAATGCGTTATGCATAGAGTACTGCAGGAATGAGTTTGGGCTGGATGTTAGCACTTCCAGCTCTTACGTCTAAAAGTCAATGGGATTTTTGTAATGGGATTTTGGTTAAATGCATGAAATAAGGTCTGTAGTTAACAAAAGTTTATGAAACAACTTTGTGTTCAGTAAGATAATGTAAACAAATGAGCAGGGGACCTCAAAATACCCTTTCCCTGGCCACATAATGACATCATCAGTCACATCACACGATGATTGTGGAGCATCATGCCCCGGGCATGACATCATCAGTGTGTATGACATCATCAGTCGAGGGTGTCTGCATGCTCACTTGATGGATTGTGTTTGTTTATAATATGACATTTCAGTCACCACTGGCCACCACTCGACCAGCCAGTAATACAAAAACGGCAGTTTCTTAAAAAGTATGAAAGGTAAGTTAAAATTTTTAATGAGTGACATAAAAAACATGTTTTTTGAGGAACAGCTGGAATATGAAATGATATTTTTTTATTAGAAAGATATGTAGCTGAACGTCTAGACTTTATTGCAAGAAAACAACTACACTGGGGCATTTATGACCCGCTCATGCATCTAAGGGTTGATGTTATAAAGTGTTGTAGCTTTGTAACTACCACCATTGACCCTGAAAGTGCAGGTTTAGCAGTTAAAATGAATGTTCCATTTTATTTACAAATTTTATTAAAAAATAATCACTGCTAGATGATGTCACTAGGTTGACTGTACAGTAGCCTACAGTACGGCCTAGTTAAGTGTTGGTAGAATTCTAACAGGCTCACATGCTGTTGTGTTTCTGACTTGGATCGTGGTTGTTTGGGTTCATCAAAACATCCAAAATCCTTACTACTGTAGGCTACTGTACAGTCAACCTAGTGACATCATCTAGCAGTGGCCTAGTGGACAAAAAGGTGAAATGTTCATATGAGTCATGATCAAATGTTTCATGTCCTCTTTAAGTCATAACTTTGTTTAATTGTGTTTTATTGTTTTGTTCAATTAAGAATGTGAATCTATTTTATTTTATTACATTGGTCACAGTTTACAGTTTTGTACAATAGACTGAGAAAAGAATTGCACAAACGTTTGCACAGCAAGTTAACATTTTATTCACTGTTGCAATGTTTTCTACTGTATATTTATTTTATTAGGCTACCTCATTGTTAAGTACACATTTTCTGTATCAGTTTACAGTTTTGTACAGTAAATGGTGAAAATAATTGCACAAAAGTTTGCACAGCAAGTGGTATTCACTGGTTTTATACTGTTGCAATAAACATTTTCGACTTTATATGTTCTTCTCTGCTGTATATGCAAATCATTTGTAACGGGTGGAAGATCTACAGATGATATGTAACACATTTATGAGTGATGAATTGTTTACAATTTAGATTAGGGGATAAAGAAATCCATATAAATGACTTGTATACATATATCAATCATTTGTAACAGGTGAGGAAGATCTACAGATGATATGTAATACATGAGTGATGAATTGTTTACACTTTAGATTAGGGGATAAAACACGTTTTTAATATGTTTACATAGCACTTATTAATCATCTACAAATGTTTTGTAAATGATTAATTCATCATTAGTTAATCATTAATTAATAGCTTATAAATGATTTACTACTGAACGTTATTATAAAGTGTTACCGTAAACGGTCATACATTTGTACACCAATAGATTGCTAGTCCTTGCTTGTTGGTCTCTAGGGCTACCTACTGCTGCTAGATAGATCTGATAAATCTGAGACATGTCTGGCTATTAAAGAGGTTCAGTACATCAAAACCCAACAGTTAACAATGGATGCACAAAAGCAGAATGTTTTGTTTTCGTCAGTTTCTGAATTGGACCCTGATTAATACATATGTGACTCTTGTGTCTCATTCTTCTTCACAATCCCTGAAGGCTTTCTCCACCTCTTCCAAACCTCATATTGTAGATATCACTGTAACAAGAAATGGACCTGAACTAACGGGATAACTGATAAACCGAATAAAAACGATAAAAAATCTAACTGAAATGACAATTCAATCAAACCAATTAGACTCTCAGTAACTTTGACAGGGAGTGTTGTCATGAATATTCATGTCAAGGAGTCATCTGATTTGCTGTGAGCCTTCACTTCCGACAACTGATTGGCTGCATTATGATATTGATGGATAGACAATGGTTCTGTTTTTCCTGCTGTAATTTCAGTGGGATTTTAAAGGGAACAACTCTGTCACTACCTTCACTAAGGTGATGTTACAGCTGGCTGTGTGAGAGCTGAGACATCCATCTGGAGTGAGATCAGCTCCTTGGAGATCCTACTCTGTTCCCTGGGCTGGTGCTTCTTCACCCAACCCGCCTTCAGCACTAGAACTACCCAGGTCATCATAATGCAACTCAATGTTCTCCTCTCTTCTTACAGCACTGGGACCACCCAGATCATCTTAATGCAACTCAATGTCCTCCTCTCTTCTTTCAACACTGGGACCACCCAGGTCATCATAATCCAGCTCAATGTCCTCCTCTCTTCCTTCAGCACTGGGACCACCCAGGTCATCATAATCCAGCTCAATGTCCTCCTCTCTTCTTTCAGCACTGGGACCACCCAGGTTCATCATAATCCAGCTCAATGTCCTCCTCTCTTCCTTCAGCACTGGGACCATCCAGGTCATCATAATCTAGCTCAATGTCCTCCTCTCTTCTTTCAGCACTGTGTCCATCCAGGTCATCATAATCCAGCTCAATGTCCTCCTCTCTTCTTTCAGCACTGTGTCCATCCAGGTCATCATAATCCAGCTCAATGTCCTCCTCTCTTCTTTCAGCACTGGGACCACCCAGGTCATCATAATCCAGCTCAATGTCCTCCTCTCTTCCTTCAGCACTGGGACCATCCAGGTCATCATAATCTAGCTCAATGTCCTCCTCTCTTCTTTCAGCACTGTGTCCATCCAGGTCATCATAATCCAGCTCAATGTCCTCCTCTCTTCCTTCAGCACTGGGTCCATCCAGGTCATCATAATCCAGCTCAATGTCCTCCTCTCTTCTTTCAGCACTGGGACCATCCAGTTCATCATAATCCAGCTCAATGTCCTCCTCTCTTCCTTCAGCACTGGACCCACCCACGTCATCATAACCCATCTCAATGTCCTCCTCTCTTCTTTCAGCACTGGGACCACCCACGTCATCATAATCCAGCTCAATGTCCTCCTCTCTTCCTTCAGCACTGGGACCATCCAGGTCATCATAATCCAGCTCAATGTCCTCCTCTCTTCTTTCAGCACTGGGACCATCCAGGTCATCATAATCCAGCTCAATGTCCTCCTCTCTTCCTTCAGCACTGGACCCACCCACGTCATCATAACCCATCTCAATGTCCTCCTCTCTTCTTTCAGCACTGGGACCACCCACGTCATCATAATCCAGCTCAATGTCCTCCTCTCTTCCTTGAGCACTGGGACCACCTAGGTCATCATAATCCAGCTCAATGTTCTCCTCTCTTCTTTCAGCACTGGAACCACCCACGTCATCATAACCCATCTCAATGTCCTCCTCACTCCGTTCAGCACTGGAACCAACAAGGTTATAATAAACCAGCTCAATGTTCTCTCTTCCTGGCTGGTGCCTCCTTCTGGCCTGGAAAGACATGACAGCAGCTGTTACTGGATCACACCTCTCTTCTAGCTAAAATGTACAGTCTAACTGTTTCATTTAACCAATCATCTACTGAGTAAAGATGTTCAGTACCTTGCAGTAGAAACAGAGGCCAGTGACGAGCAATATCAGAGTCAGCAGCGGGACAAGATGTCTGACGGTGAGATCTGCTGGAGAGGCTGAAACAGAAACATCTCATCAGATCAGCTGACATCATGAGAACAGCTCCCATTAAACATAAAGCTCGTGTTGCCCTTAGTGATGCACAAATGTATCGTTATTTTTGCATTGTTGACTACAATTGTCTCATCGGCCGATAAGATTAAATACACCGATGGCAGTGGCTGATACTCATACAGCCACGGATGGAGTGACACAAAATAGTGGTAATTGTTATTCAATTCAATTTGTGTTACTCCTTGTATAGTATAATACAAGTATAATACTGTGTGTGTGTGTGTGTGTGTGTGTGTGTGTGTGTGTGTGTGTGTGTGTGTGTGTGTGTGTGTGTGTGCGCGTGCGTGCGTGCGTGTGTGTGTGTGTGTGTGTGTGTGATGTGTGTCGGATCAGCACCAAAACAAATCTAATTAATTGAAAGATGTTAGGTGTTTTTTTCCCCATCATTCTTTGAAAAAACAAACATTCAAATTGGGAATGCAAACAGTGCAGACTATGAATTTGAATAAACAAATAAACCCCTCCTGTTTGATTGGCCCTCGCTTTGGCCCTTGAAAACGGAGCCACAAGGAGTTGAAAACAATTGCCTAGGATGGAAATGGGACAGCACTCATTATGTCATAATTTAGCCAAACTGGGATAATAAAGCTATTTCTGGTTCAAACGGATTGAATTAAGTCTGCAGATTCTCATAGATCTTGTCATATTTCCCCAAAATTAATTAAAGAAGTGCTCGATAACTTATTAATATTTAAATTATACTTTTACGTATACGTTTTATGAGTTGCCTGGTTTGCTCAGGAGTCACAGGAAAACATGATTATAAAATGATAGGGTACTTTAAGATTAAAATGTACGTTGTAATTGTAGCCTACATCTGGTTTTCAGACATGTAACATGCCAACACTTTATGTAGGCGATTGGGTTGCTTCATAATCAGGAGATTAAACTTTCCCATGTGGTTGTTGTGCTGTCAGGTGTCCAAAAATAATCTCATTTATAGCTCCATAGTGATGTTTCAGTGTGAAATGCTCTTTACACAGACCTGCTTGCGGGAAGTTGCAGCTGTCTTCTGTGACTCTACTCCCAGGTTGGAAGCGCAACCATACCGTCATGACAAAATACCTATAACCCAAACTGACCAAACTATGTGACTGTTTTGCTTTAATGTCGATACAAAGGATCACTGGGTCAGAATCTTGAAGCACGCATTTCAAAACTCAGTATTTGCAAAGATCACCGTCGGGGAAGGCAGATGTGTCTGGCAGTATCACGTCATATTAAACTGCATAAAGTTGACAATGTTGTGATCTATTTCAATGATGACAAAGCCCAGTTTCCCCACTGAAAATGTCTGAAGTCACAGTCACTTACTTGAGGGGAGAGGGCGCCTTTAATCAGTCTCTCACTGTTTCCCCCCTCCCTTCACTGCAACTCTGCATCACTGCTACGCTGCATCGATAGCTAACGTTGATTGTTGTTACTGTAAAGGGACAGCGGCAGTAAACTGTATCACTGATAGTTAAACGTGCAATTAAATTAATCCACCGTTCACATGCGTGGTAAACTGAACCGTGGAGAGATACACAGGTACGGGCATGTTGCTGTGTCTGTGTGTGTCTAGGTGCGTTCGTAGGTCAGGCAGTGCCACAAGTGGGCGGGGGTGAACAAACTCATTGAGTGCCAATGACGACTTTAGTCGTCAATTGCTTTAGTAACGTTGAGTGCCAAAGACGACTAAAGTCGTCAATTGCGTTTTTTGACGGTGGGACGTGGATCTAACCCTCTTACATCGCCTCTTACAATATGGGAGCTATTGAATGTGTATAACCTATTTTACAGAACCCTTAGGTGGCGACAGTGCTCTCCAGATTACAGAAAGGCGAGGAAAAAACAAAGAAGAAGTCGTTGGGGAAACGGAAATCGCATCGCATCCGTATGCATCGATATGCAAGAAGCATACCGTTAGCTGTGCCTGCAGCAGCCATATTGCTGCCACAATTGAGCCCCTCCGTGTCCGCTGCGACAGCCCATCGCATGATCAGCCGTGGAGTTGTTATTATTCTCAACTGGAAGCATGGGAGCCGGTGACAAACACAGCGGAACGCTGTAAAAAAGCTGGATGTCGCGCACCCTTCACTGTGCACAGCAAACGCAGCAGAAAGCCACCAGAGACACTCCCATACGGAGGAGGAGTGTGCAGTTGAGGGGGGGGGGGGGGGGGGGGGGGGGGGGCACGCAGAGCAGCACACAACACTGACCCAGACAGCAGGACAGGATTGGCAAACGCAAGCCAGAATATCCGATGCCCACCAGCAGCAAATCAAGACCAGCAAGAAGCTGCAACCAGCAGCGCACGCAGGGGCCAGCGCTGCTGGTTGCAGATAAAAAATATTATTCTGCCTAACAAAATTCCCTGGCCTTCACTGTTTTATTGAAGGAAATTATTTTTGAGGTGTGACTACATTAGAAAATATTAGCTTCAGAGTCAGTGATGTGCTTGAAATGTTTAATTTCACAAAAGGCTCATTATCTCAGCTTCTAGAAAAAAATTGCTGTTTTTGGTTAAATCAAGCTATCTTCTCCGGCTCATAACTAAAGAACGGAAAATGGGATCAATAAACTTTTTTTTGCAGATGATAGAAGAGAGTCTCATCGTTCTTTGTGCGTGTTCAGTGTTTACATAGTAATATCACACAATATTCTGTGGGCCTCGAGAAATCACTGAAAACGCTCTGAAACTCTGGCACTGGGAGCGTCCGTTCTCCAAAAGTGGCTGGCACTCAATGAGTTAAGCGTTGAAACACCACCCCGTCGGGAAACGAGAGGGAATGTCACCAAGCGACCCCAAAATGTCCTTTCCGTGACATGACTGACTGACTGAGTGACTGACTGAGTGAATGAATGACTCACCCCAAAGAATGATCTCCTGACCACGCGCTGCGCACGTGGTAAAAAATGTGCCCTGTTTCCTGCAGTTGTGTCGGATTAAGGTCGGTTCACGTTCTCACACAACCAAGTCTCCAAAAAATAGTGAAAAAGAAACATTGGTCCACAGCCAAAAACGTTACAGTTGAACAATAACGGCTCTAAAATCGTAACACGTTTTTTTCAATAAAGAAAAATCTAAATTCGGTACAGTTCGGTATAGTTTCGGTACGAAAGTGGTATGGTACAAATACGTGTACTTTTACACCCCTATAGTGTAGGTATGTTCATGCACCCAACAGCCATTGGGGGACAGATTAAGATGAGTGAGTGAGTGAATGCATGAATGAGCGTAGCTGTAGGACGTACATTACGTCATGGGAACATTTTATGTTACAGTAATGGGAGTATGCACTGCTGCATGTAAACAGGACTATTTGTGGAATATTGTCTTTTTTGGAATAAGGGCAACAACTGGAATATTCTCCATCAGGTTACCTGAGACAGTGAGAGACAGGGGCTGGCTCTCAAAGGAGAAGTTATGAGAGAAAACATAGATGTGATAAACACAGCTGTAGATCCCTTGGTGGGCGTGGCTTGCAGCAGGAAACAGGAAGTGGGCAGTGAGATTGCCAGGTGGCTGGGTGTGGTTGAGGGCAGAGTGATTGACAGCTGGCTGGGTGTGGTTGTCTGCTGTGTTGAGGGCAGAGTGATTGACAGCTGGCTGGGTGTGGTTGTCTGCTGTGTTGAGAGCAGAGTGATTGACAGCTGGCTGGGTGTGGTTGTCTGCTGTGTTGAGGGCAGAGTGATTGACAGCTGGCTGGGTGTGGTTGTCTGCTGTGTTGAGGGCAGAGTGATTGACAGCTGGCAGGATGTAGTCCTGTGCTGTGTTGCTGGAGGTGAGGTGGAAGAAGCCTCCTGGGTACTGTGGCTGGATGGAGCAGCTGATGGTGAAGCTGGAGCCCCTGAACACTTGAAACCCCTGCTGCTGGGCCTCGGAGACCCCGTCCATGGAGGAAGAGAGGGAGATGTTTGGCTGAACCAGCAGATCTGTAAACAGAGAGGGAGATTATTGGCTGAACCAAAGTGATGAATGCTGATGGTTGAAAGATGATGGTTTGTCTGTTAGCAGCCACCGTCCAAGACAGAGAGAGGCTACATTCATATGTAATACAGAGAACTGCTACATTCATATGTAATACAGAGAACTGCTACATTCATATGTAACACAGATAACTGCTACATTGTAACACAGAGGAGTCAGAGAGCAGCCTGGCACTGTGGAAGCAGCTGAGGATGTGATGTCACTGTTTAGTTACCTACGCAGATCAGCTCCATGCTGGAAGAGCTATTATATGATTTTAACTTCCTGGAACACTCCCTCAGTGCAGACTCAGACCCATCACAGAGAGAATGAATCGCCCAGTAATTTTCCATTGCCGTGAAAGATCTTGATGAGTTATACTTTCTCCATTGTGTTGAAACAGCAGAGCCACATGCCAGCTGTCTGCACACTACAGCTGCTGACTTCAGGTCCCACTGAGAGCTCTCACGACCCAATGTTTTCCAGTCTCCATTAGATGTTTTAATCTCCAGTTCACCAGCACACTGGCTGGCTCCTCCCACCAACCTGACATCATCAGGCTCTGAACAGAAACACGAGTCATTAGTAAAAGAAGTAAAGTCACTTTAATTAGAACAGAAATGAAGCCAAATACAAACTGCAGCTCCTCTCCTATACCTGAGCAGGTGAGTCCAACAGCTTTGCCAGGTGAGCAGGTGTTTCTAGGTGAGCCTGAGCTTCCACAGTACAGGAGAATGGACTCATTGCCTTCACACTGGAACACTTTGGTCCACATTGGAGCCTCCACTTCTCCATAGAGTGCCCCCTGTATGACTGAGGGAGCCCTACAGCCAAGCTCCCTACAGACCCCCTCTCCATCCTGCTGGTCAAAGTCAGCTTCACACACTGAGGACCACGACTCGTTATACTTCACCTCCAGTCTGCCTGAGCAAAGACTAGTACCATTCACCAGCCTCACAGAATCTGGAGAGAGAGAGAGAGAGAGAGAGAGAGAGGGGGAGAGAGAGAGAGAGAAGGGGGGGGGGGGCAGAGAGTGAGTGAGAGTTTTGAATTGAGATGGCTACGTTACGTCAAGTTTCCTTCTTCAAAAACAAACAAAATTACTGCCATTCTTTCTCTGTGTAAGATGCAATTATATATTGGTGATTTAGACCCTTCAAGATGGGCTCAAATTCATCAGTCTCACTAAAGTAGGTGAAATAACCCAGCACAGGCACCTGTGATCTTTACAACACATATTTCACTTGTATTGGTTGTGTTTCACGTCATTCACATTTTTTGGGCAAAGACTGTGTGGAATTCCCTTGGATTCCGTCGTCACGGTGGTCTGTCCCTGTTTGCTGAGTGATTCTTAAAGGAGAATTTCGGTTTTTTTGAACCTGGATCCATCTCCTGGCATTAATTATGATTTGGCCACTCACCAGGCGATCTCCGCGGCGTTTCTGGCCGTCCTAGCGTTGTTTTGACATCAATAGCGTCCAAGTCAGTTGTAAAATGGAGCTGACTTGGGGCCAAGTGTGAGCCTGTCTTTCCTGCATCTAAATAGCTATTTTTATTCCCGTTTTCGCCAAATATCGTCAGAATCTGATCCCTCAAGAAGCACCACAGTGATATTTCCCCAAAGGCTGTTTCCTGGAGTCCCACAGGATCAGGAAAGCAGGAAAAGTCCATCAGATGGACTAGGAGGACACAAGTGTTTCAGTGTTCTATGTTTTGTTATTAACAATTTGTTTTTTATTACATATGGGGACCACAATGGAAATAAGCCCTAGGGCTTTATTGTTTTTTTATCCTCGGTGATTTCCTGTGATGTTTGTTTTTAACTTATGTTTGATATCTGGTGCTTGTCCACTTCTCTTTGTTCTTTTTATCTTATCACCAAATAAATTCATTCATTCATTCATTCATTCATTGCTGCTTCTTTCCTTCATTTTAGACACAACACCTTCGTCCTGTAGTCTGTCTACTACAGACTTGAATAGGTCTTCGTCCTGTAGTCTGTCTACTACAGACTTGAATAGGTCTTCCTCCTGTAGTCTGTCTACTACAGACTTGAATAGGTCTTCCTCCTGTAGTCTGTCTACTACAGACTTGAATAGGTCTTCCTCCTGTAGTCTGTCTACTACAGATTTGAATAGGTCTTCCTCCTGTAGTCTGTCTACTACAGACTTGAATAGGTCTTCCTCCTGTAGTCTGTATACTACAGACTTGAATAGGTCTTCGTCCTGTAGTCTGTCTACTACAGACTTGAATAGGTCTTCCTCCTGTAGTCTGTCTACTACAGACTTGAATAGGTCTTCCTCCTGTAGTCTGTCTACTACAGACTTGAATAGGTCTTCCTCCTGTAGTCTGTCTACTACAGACTTGAATAGGTCTTCGTCCTGTAGTCTGTCTACTACAGACTTGAATAGGTCTTCATCCTGTAGTCTGTCTACTACAGACTTGAATAGGTCTTCGTCCTGTAGTCTGTCTACTACAAACTCCATTTCCTCATCGCTCCAGAAGTGAGACTTGACTGAAGCCGCACCTGCACAGGTGATCTGCTGCAGTCACAAACCAGGATAAGATGTATACATGCAGCAGTATCCCGGGTTCCATCAGAGTACTCCAGCTAGCATAACTGGGTTTCTCAAAACCGGGATAAGGGCTTATCCAGGTTTCTGAAATCGGGATATGATGTTTACATGAGCAAACACAAAAACGGGATACTTTAAAACCCAGACAATAACCAGGATACTCATGTCCATTTAAACACAGTCAATATTAGCAGAAAATAGATATTGAGACAAACAGCTAGATACCAGCCATGTTATGCTAGCTCATGAGCGTAACATACTGTAGCTCCAAATTCAGTGAAGTCTGAAGGAAATTGGGCTCATTAGAACCACAAGTCTCAGTTTTATAGCCCCCATGTCTGATGTGTCAGCTACATCGAGCATAAGTGTTCTGCATGCAGTGAACACATTTTATTCTTGCCTGTTTACTTTCCTTATTTCTGCACACTGTCATAACTAAACAGTCATGGAATTGGAGAAATTGGGTACGACTACAAAGTTGAGACTCCTGTCAATCCAGAGAGCCCAACTGCATGTGTGATGAAATATGTCCTCATAGTAACAGTTTCATTGTGATGATTTTACTTGACATTACTGTACTTTATAAAATGTCTAGGATAATCAGAGCCTCATAAAACTCTAGAGCAGAATCTACACACCTAGACCATTCATCAAATATATGGGATGTCCAGGTACAATGAAGATAAGTGGGTTTTTCTGATCCATTTTCAGAAAATAGCTCTTTGTCATCCAATCATCAAAATTGTCAAAATCGTGCAAAACTCAAGTTGTCAAAAGTTATTGACACTGCCTCACATAATTACATTTTCTAAAGTGTTTTTCAAGGTGGTCTTTTAACTGGTAACCTGAAGACCAAGTGGTGATTTTAACTGATTATTTGAAAGTAGTCACTACGTTTCTTATTCTGATAGAACTGAGCTGATATATTTACACTACATTCATGCACAATGAATTGAAGCATTGGAGCAAACACTCATTAGAAATGTCTGTTTTCCTAAAGATGGATAGATTATTAGGGGTCCAAGCACGAAGTGCGTGGATCCCTATTGTATCTGTTCCGATTTTTTTTTTTTTTCTTCTTCTCCGGTAAAACTGTATGTACAGCAGAAACTGTAAGGCTCAGCATAGCCAGACTGGGCACATAGATTGTAAATGTGCCTCACTACTCAGAAACAAAAAATGACCCATATCGGCCAGATGGTGGCGCTATAACAGACCATTTCGCGTTATGGTCCATATCTTCTGAACCGTGTGTCCTATACTAAAAATTTCACTTCTCAGGGATTCCTTGGATCAATACGCATCTATCCATCTAGGCCCCGCCCATTTGCGTGTGCCTAGATTTTCCGCCATTTTGAATTTTATCAAAAACCTACTTTTGCGAACTCCTCCTAGACCGTTTGGCCAAATCACATAGGAATTATTCTGGGTCATCTATGGACTACCCCGACCCAAAGTTATTAAAGGATTTTGGATACGTGAAACCGTTTTGAAATTATAAATGTCTAAACTTTTGTGTATTTGCTTTTGTTCTTTTCCTGCCCTAAAAGTGTGTGGATGTCAGAAACCATACACCCCCCATCACCCAAACTTTCCACACAGGTTCACGACATCACCCACTACTCAGAGTAAAAAAATTACACCAATCCACCAGACGGTGGCGCTATAACAGCCAATTTCACGTTTGTCGGTCAATAACTTCTGAA
>NC_139652.1:3062183-3069683 GCF_964638095.1 Poromitra crassiceps
TCAGACATTGTTTTTTGTTATTGAGATATTTTGCTCAGTTACATTTATTTGGTTCCTTATCCTGTAGCTTCCTGTGAGGTCTCTATGGCCTCAACTTTGTAGGCTGCACAATTGTTGCTGGTACTGTATTTAGTTCCTCCTGTCAGGTTGGAGTGTTATTCTTCCAATTCCCTGTAGTCTGTGGGCATTGCATGACATTGGTCCCACCTGCAGTTTATATATTTTATACCCCCCCCCCATTTTCTTAATTTATTGGGTACCCAATTGTTTTTAACTTTATTATGTTGCCTTCTTTATGTAAACATCATGTATCTAGCATTATTGTGAATGATTGCAAGCTCCCTGTGATGCACAGGTGTTTTTCCTGTACTCTACTCAATTTTCTTACTTTTACAAGGATCCAACTTTAACTTTTTCTCAGGGATTTTAATTTGTCTGGTGCATCCTTCTTTTTCTATTTGCAACTCTGGATGGCTATGCGCACTTATGGTGTGCCATGGAATCAGCCTCTCAAAATGCACCCAATGGTGGAAATGCTTAAAACTCCCCAGCCTGGGGTGGGTTTTGTGTCACATGTATATAAAAAGATGCAACACAATACTCAAAGCTATATGGGAATTGTTAAAGTCTGGAATATTGATTTGAAAGATTATGGACAGATAATAGACTGGAAAAGAGTATGGAGGGACATTTCTGCTACTTCTCGCTCTGTGATTTGCTCCAGGATATGCTAACTGAAGTTGCTTTCTTAGCCGAAGCTACCTCCGTCTTGACAGCCCACCAAACTACAGGCGTTCGGTGGACGAGACCCAGACAGGCATCGGGGCTCCGAACCTGTCCTTTTCGCCTTGGGCGGCGGTTCCAGCTTCAGCGAAAGTCATCGAAAGCTAAGAATGTTTTCGCCTTCTATTGTTAGCTCATTCTGTCTGCTACAGTAAGTATGGCTTTTGCCGCCGTGCAAATAGCCTCTACTAGCGTATTATTGACCTTTCTCCTCGGCTGAGGAGTTTTCTCTGAGACTGACAGCTTCGCTAGCCGCTAGCTTCATCTTATGGTTATGCTCGCTTCCCCGTGTATTACTCAGGGTAGAGGCTCGCTTCACAGGTGTTAGCTTGCGCTGGTCTCTCAGTTCATTACACTAGTATCAGCTAGTCTGCTACTAGTCACGCTTGCTTTCCTTTGGGTTAGACAGGCTGTGTTAGCTTGCCTTCCCGCTTGGGTAGGCATTATAGCTGTTTACGCTCCAGCGCATGTGCTAGCCTACGGGGTTCGCTTGTAGCTATTCACGTATTAGCTAGTAAGCTCCTCTCACGCTAGCCGTAGCTAGACAATAGGCTCGGTTTCTTCACCCTGTTCTCAGGGTACGGCTTGGAGGTTGCTTTAGCTCACTTCAGAGGTGCTAAGCTTCCTGATTACCTTCTACCCTCTTGCAGACCCGTTCCTCTAAGCTAAGAGTGTTCGCCTTATTATGTGTTAGCACATACTGCTTGTAGGCTACCACCGTGTAGCTATTACTGGCTTCCTCCCCGGACTGGGGGAGCGCTCTGAGATATTTGGTTGCTGTCTCAATTCTCAGTGACACTAGATACCTGTCTTTCATCTGGAAACACTGGTACAGTGCCTTATTGTAGTATTGTTGATTTGCTAGTGTTCTTATTGTGATGATGATGATGATGATATTTAGCTTAGCGAATACGCTAGCTAGGTCAGCTCGCTTCACACGAGTGTGTTAGCCGCTTCTCTCAGTACTTACGCTAGCTTAGCCAGCTTTGCTTATCTGCTAAGTGTTGCTTTGCCGCCGTGCAAATAGCATCTACTAGATTGTGACATTATCCTCTGAGGAGTTTTCTTCTGAGATTGACTAGCTTCGCGAGCCGCTGGCTTTCAGCTTGCGGTCACGCTCGCTTCCCCATGTTACTCAGGGTAGAGGCTCGCTTCACTGGCTTGTGTGCAGGCTTGTGTTAGCTTGCGCTGGTCTCTCAGTGCTTACGCTAGCTTAGCTAGTGGCTCATTCATCCGCTTGTTCTCTCGGGTTAACAGGTTGTGGGTATTGTTGCCTTCCCTTCAGGCTAGGCTATTGCCGCTTACGTTACCTTTGCACACGCATGTTCACTAGCCTCCGGGTTGCTTACTGTCTAGCCTCTGCTTCACGCTAGTTTGGTAGCTTGCTTAAACGGTACTCCCGCTAACAGGGTGCGGCCTGCGGGAGCTTGCTATTATAGTGATTAGCTTCCTGCTTTTCTCTTGTGCTACTAAGCAGGGAAAGTCAGTGAGGGGATGGGCCTTGTGTAAGGCTACATTGGCCGAGTATGAACCGGCATGTTCAGCCTTGGGCATGAGCACGCTGCACAGGCGCTTTTGAACCCTCGGTCTTGCAGCTGCTGTGCCATCTTTGAGATAGCCGTGCTGCGTCATTCAGCTTCGCTCTTATTGAGGAGGACATCCCTCCCAGCGGTATGCCTCTCGAGAGAAGCGTGTCTGTTGAATCTCTCCGGCCTGTCGTGGGTGAAGCTCCTGCTGCTCAGGGCGAACAGGGCCCCAGTCCGAATTAGACGAGCAGTCTTGAGTTAGGTGGGGCGATGAGCCCATACCTTCATTCATAGAGTGGGGCAAATTCCCCAGGTACGACCCCCTAGTCGAGGCTGCTCAGGAGGAGGTTCCCAATAGGGAGGAGGCTTGGGACGGTGCTAGAACCCCGTAGGCTAGCACATGTGCACATGCACACGCACTGGAGTGCAAACGGCTATAATGCCTATCCAAGCGGGAAGGCAAGCTAAGCCTGTCTAACCCAAAGGAAAGCAAGCGTGACTAGTAGCAGACTAGCTGATACTAGTGTAATGAACTGAGAGACCAGCGCAAGCTAACACACCTGTGAAGCGAGCCTCTACCCTGAGTAACACACGGGGAAGCGAGCATAACCGTAAGATGAAGCTAGCGGCTAGCGAAGCTGTCAGTCTCAGAGAAAACTCCTCAGCCGAGGAGAAAGGTCAATAATACGCTAGTAGAGGCTATTTGCACGCCGGCAAAAGCCATACTTAGCAGACAGAATGAGCTGACAATAGAAGGCGAAAACATTCTTAGCTTTCGATGACTTTCGATGAAGCTGGAACCGCCGCCCAAGGCGAAGAGGACAGGTTCGGAGCCCCGATGCCTGCCTGGGTCTCGTCCACCGAACGCCTGTAGTTTGGTGGGCTGTCAAGACGGAGGTAGCTTCGGCTAAGAAAGCAACTTCAGTTAGCATACATGGAGCAAATCACCGAGCGACCAAACAGTGGGCTGGATGAAGTGAAAGTGAGGTGCATGAGAGCTGGGCGGACGTGACGCAATCACAGCGATTGCTAGTGGGTGCCGCGCCATTCTCATGCATACCATGCTGCCCCCTACTGGTGGATGCTTGGTTTTATAGAAAAAAGGTCATTTTTACAGTAAAATGAGTTCATCCAGTGGCGCTGCTCTGGCAGCGATATGGCAATAAGTGAGAGCTTGAGTTCAAAACAAAGTAAAACCAATGCAATTCAAACACATACTCAACAAAGCAACAGCAATCAAAAGAAAACAGATCAGTCGTACACATTGTCAAGCCCTCCTCATCCCAGCTGTGTGTTAAAAAGCAGCTCTCCTCCCTCCAGCCTGCACACAGCTTCCCCCAGACACCAGCTGCTCTGAAACACTCCCATGTCCTGCATCCTTTCGTACTTCTCAAAGTCTATGGTTACTCTCACCCTAACCAGAGCCTTCAACAAGACTACAAGGCCTACTTACGGCCGGGACACACATATTGCGTGTGCTGTGCGTCTGCGTGGCGTTTGCGTGGCGTTTTCATTTAGGCGCCCATGTTAATAGGTTACAGCAGCCACACCACCGGCATCAGACGCGCGTCTCAATCGCGTGTCTTGCGAGCGTGAGACGCGCGTCATCTAGAGAATAGAAGGGAAGCCTATTTTTTCCTTTTACCGCGCGAGTGTCTCTAGCGTGTCTCTACACAAATAGACACAAAAAGACATTAAAATGATATTTTACAGGGGCAGCCACAGCCAATCAAGGCTCGTTTTGATTTGAGACGAGAGGATGAGCTGAGCTCACAGCTGCAGTTCTCCTGCCCTCTGAAAACCACATACGGTAGGCTACAACATTCCTCCCCTCCCCATCACACACACACACACACACACACACACACACACACACACACAAATCATACTGCCTCGATTCTGAAGTGAGCCCAAGCGATCTTCAGTTAAAATCATCATTGTATTGTTTATAGCAAATTTAATAAAAGGTAAACTCTATAGGAAGATAGTTGGCAGACAGGCAGCAGCGCAGCAGCTGCACGCACCAGCCACGCTGCCTGTGTGGATGCCGCGGGCGTGCCAGCCGCAGCAAGCACGCCACGCACACGCAAGATGTGTGTCCCGGCCGTTAGACGTCTGCATCTATTTCCTCTTCCTGCTAAGACACACAGCCATCTTTGCTGCCCCAGCAAGACATTTACTATATAGCCCATCCTCTGTTTGCTCTTGCTACACTGGAAACTGAACATCAAGACAGAAAGAGTCAAAACAGCCCCAAGACAAGTAAACAAAGAAGTCAAGTCAGCACATTGAAGAGAGGCCTGAGCCTCACACAGAGAGAGAGAGGAAGAGAGAGAGAGGAAGTGAGTAAGAGAGAGTGAGAGATAGAAGGAGTGAGAAGGAGAGAGTGAGAGAGAGTGAGAGACAGAGAGGGAGAGCGGGATAGAGAGAGGAGAGAGGAGTGAGTGTGAGAAAAAGAGAGAGTGAGTGAGAGAGTGAGAGAGAGATATAAGGAGTGAGAGGGAGAGAGAGAGAGGAGTGAGAGAGGGATAGAGTGAGTGTGAGAAAGAGAGAGTGAGAGAGAGAGTGAGCGAGGGAAGGAGTGAGTGAGAGGGAGAAAGAGAGCAATTTTAACAAGTTACAAAAACATTATAGATCACTGTATATTGAAGAGTTATGGGAGCTGAGTGCAGCAACACAGAGTCCACACACACACACACACACACACACGCGCACACACACACACACACACACACACACACGCACACACACACACACACACACACACACACACACACACACGTTTTATTGGTGGTTTTACCTGAGCAGTTGATCTGCAGGCTGTCAGATGAAGAGTCAGACTCTGTTAGTAAACACTCCCTCAGTGTAGATCCAGACTGAAGACAGGAAGACCTGAACATCAATACAGATCTTACTGAGGAAACCTTTCTCCTTTCTGTGTAAACAGCAGAGCCACAGTCCAGCTGTCTGCACACTACAGCTGCTGACTTCAGGGTCCACTCAGACCACACGTCATCCACTGGTCTCCAGACTCCATGTTGTTTCACCTCCAGTTCACCAGCACAGCTGCTGGCTCCTCCCACCGACCTGACATCATCAGGCTCTGAACAGAGACAAGAGAGTTATTAGTAAAATAAGTAAAGTCACTTTGAATTAGGGCTGCAACAGATCACAAAACTCACAGTTCAGATTGTATCACACTATTGGGTCACAGATCAGATCAGTTTTCAGTTCAGTAAAAAATATAATTAAAAATGTGATACTTTGGCTCTTTTATCTTTGTTGAAACAAGGCTATGGCCGGTGTGGTAAACTGCACATATCATGTTTCTCATAGGATGATTGCAGAATTGGATGTTATCTGGAGGGGAAATGTAGCCTAAAAAAAGGAAGTTTAACATTACTTGGCTTGTGTTAACACATTCACTGCCAGACGTTTTTTTTTTTACTGTAGGTAGGTTCTGCCAGAGGGTTTTTTTGAGGATTCTGGCTCATCTTTCAAGACCCGAGGATTCTTTTCTGCTAAGATTTTGTGAACACACAATATCTCAAAAGAACTAATAGAATGTGTGCTTTCTCTGTCTAAAAGAGTTAGTTTGTAGAGTTAGTAGTTATGTAAGCATTAGCAGTTGAATACAGCATGGTTTCAGCGTCAGAAAAATTATTCAGAGATAAACGGCTTTTTGTGAAATTCGATAGAACAGTCACTTTAACCATTCATTTTTGGCATCAGTAAGACGTCAGACATCTAAACAATAGTTTTGAACAGTAATTTCCTCCATAACAGCAGGAAACCCCCCTCTGCTTCCAACTCCTCCCTCCGTGGGCGTTCTTCTTGGCTGCAGCGGCCGTGTCACAAGCTTGTCACCAGTCTCACTGCTTTGCTGCTGCTGCTGCCTGTCTGCGCGGCCGCTCTTTGAGGAAGTCTGGATGGACTCGCTCGCTTCTTGGAGTTTTGGTTGAGAGCTTTGATGAAGCTTTTGCAAATCTGGTCATATTTATGCTGCGTGTTTCAAAGTGTGTTCCACCCGTGATCGATTATGCAAATTTGCAATCCCGCATCGCCAGCAATCAGCGCGAAAACGAAAGCGTTTTCGCCAATCCATTTTCATGAGAATGGCTTCGTCACACTGCTTTTTGCTTGCCTTCCTCTAGTCAGGAAAGCACTGTCGCCACTTAGTGGGTCGGTGGAATGGGTTGTACACGTTGTACACGTCCAATACTTATATAAGAGATGTAAAAGGGTTAGATGCACATCCCACCGTCAAAAAAAAAAAATCGATTTTTTTTTTAACGTAAAAACACGTCATTGGCAGTGAACGGTTGGATTTTGTTTGACGTAAAAACACGTCATTGGCAGTGAACGTGTTAAATGAACCTACCGTTCATCAATTATAAACGTCATGCAGCTCTTTATTTTCTGTGGAGCAGTTAGTGGTCACTGGTCAAAAAAGTGGATAAACTAATTTCTGAGGCAGTTTTCTCACATCGTGCTGTTATAAAAAAAAGGTGGATAAATAACCTTCAGTCGCCCATATAGGCTACGAGACTATGAGGCTAGAACAACTGAAACTGAATCATATATCCCTATATAATTTTATTCTTATCAGCATCTTTGTTTATTTTGTGGTTTTCTGGCACATTTACCCCGCTAGCCGGGGCGCTTCTCGCTCATAGTTAACAAAACCTAATCTGTTTCATTCAAACCTTAATCCAGAAGAATCACTGATGTTTCCCTCAGTTTTAGCAAGTGTAGCGTGCGGAGGATGTGTAAAGAGGGAGAGAAAAGCAGATCTCAAAAGCAAAGTAGGTACATAGTGAGCGTTTGTTTTTGTCAGTGAGCCTTGATGACAAGAGAGAGGAACGGAGCGGAGGAGAGTGGAGTCAGCACAGTTTAAAGAACAAAACACAATTTATTTCATTCAAACCTATAGTAGCGTGCAGAGCCAGCAGTAACGTTAAGAGAGAGACAGACAGACAGACTGACTGACAGCTGTGCGTATTGGCTATGTGTCTTTGTCTCGCAAAATAAGGTAATTTAATTAAAAGATTAACTCCAAATAGCCTACATGGATGTATTGGCGTGTATATAGCCTACTGTAGTAGGCTGTACTGCCCTGCCTCACTGTACTGCCCCCTGACTCGCAGGCAGCTCCGAGCCTCCTCCGCTCTGCTGTGCTTGTAAATAAGGC
>NC_139652.1:3074683-3079683 GCF_964638095.1 Poromitra crassiceps
TAGATCCAAAATGCTTATCTACAGAGGAGTTTAGTAACAATAGCACCCCCTCTTGGTGGAGGGGGGATTTGTTTCTATGCCCCAGAATTGAAGAGATGCCACAGAGCCATGGTTGGCCTGCTCATAGTGACGTGCCATTGCATTGCACTGTTGAGCCCTATTTAAAGCAGTCATGTTCACCACACCCTGTTTGACTCTGAAGAAGACACCTTTGTGTGGAAACATCACTCTTTCTTTGTTTGCACCTATTAAATTACCTAACTTTGAGCGTGTGCTCCAGATCTGCTTTCTCACTTGTGTTCATATCAAATGATTTGCTACTTTGGCTCTGATGCAGCCGCCTCTGTCTCTCTGTCTGTAGTCACCACTCTGTAGCCTCACTCAATGTCCCGCCCACAGCTCTATCTGATTGGTTACACATCACGAGTCATAGCAAATCAAGACTGAAGACAGACAGACAGAGAGACTGGAGCTTCTCCAAGCAGAGCTGCATGAAAGGAAAGCAGCAGCTCTCTAAGTTGCCAATAAACATCACAGTCATGTGATCTATAAAGTGCCAAAGTCACACCCTCTTCCGGGTTCTGCATACCACCTAGGGATTCCATCCACCATTCATTTTTTAATAGACGTTTCATAACATCTTTATAAAAAGAGTTTTACTTGGTCAAACCAAACAATTCAGCTAGATAGGGGCAGCTGTGGCTCAGGAGGTAGAGCATGGTGCCCAACCAGTCAATCGCAGTCTACTGGTCGACCGCGGACTGACCCCAGGTCGATCGCGAGGGGTGTCAAAAATTGATTATTAAAAGAAAAGAAAAGAAAATGTATTTTTTTTTAAATTAGTTTTAATTTTTTTTTTTATTAAATGTTTTATTATGGATCATAATACAATGCAATTCCAAATGCACTTTTCATTTTAAAAGTAGCCACACAGTGAGAAAAAAGAAACTGAGAAAAAATAAATCATGTATTGCGGAAAAAAAGTGATGCATCGATTTAAGATGCATCGAGATGCATCGATAATCGGATCGAATCGTAACCCTCTGAATCATAATCGAATGGAATCATGAGGCCAGTGAAGATTCACAGCCCTAATGTCAAGTGGTTGTGGGACAACGAGAAAGTGTTGTGAGGTTAGGTACTGCAGGCTGGAAACGATGTGTGTGCGTTTGCGATGTTGAAACTGGACTGGTGTCGTCCACCAACCAGAAGGTCGGTGGGTCGATCCCCGGCTCCTCCAGTCTGCATGTCGAAGTGTCCTTGGACAAGACACTGAACCCCAAATTGCTCCAGATGGCTGTGTCAGCACCCTCCGTGGCAGCTTGCTGCCTTCAGTGTGTGAATGGGTGAATGTAGGCACATTGTATTAACACAGTTGTATTGTTGTGTTTATATAAATGCAGTCCATTTACAATCCATAGATGTAGGATGGTGAGAGACCATAAAACATTTCACCATGAAGGAGAAGCAGACTAAAGAAATGCACGTCCTCCCCACTCCCTTTTTCTCTTCTTCTTTGTGATGTGTTCTCTGGTCTCTCCTGATTCTAAATAGCTGAATGGTTTGACCAGTAAAACTCCTTTTAGAAGGATTTTTCTAAACGTCTATGGAAAAATGAATAGTGGATGAAATCTCTTAGGTGGTACGGTCCGTTGCACCATTACTTTGAATAGAACAGCACTGAAGCTAAATCCAAGCTGCAACTCCTCTCCTACCTGAACAGGTGAGTTCAACAGCTTTGCCAGGTGAGCAGGTGTTTCTAGCTGAGCCTGAGCTTCCACAGTCCAGGAGAACAGACTCACTGCCTTCACACTGGAACTCTTTGGTCCACATTGGAGTCTCGCTGTCTCCATAGATCGCCCCCTGGAGGACTGAACGAGCCCCACAGTCAAGCTCCCTACAGACCACCTCTGCATCCTCCTGGTCAAAGTCAGCTTCACACACTGAGGACCACAACTGGTTAGACTTCACCTCCAGTCTGCCTGAGCAAAGACTAGTACCATTCACCAGCCTCACAGAGTCTGGAGAGAGAGAGAGAGAGAGAGAGAGAGAGAGAGAGAGAGAGAGAGAGAGAGAGAGAGAGAGAGAGGAGACAGGGAGAGAGACACAGAGGCTGTCAATCATCTGTCATGTCGTGCATCACTCAGGTGGGTGCTACACATCGGTGGTGGATGAGTTGACTCCTCCCCTCCCCTGATATGTGAAACACTTTGATATCTAGAAAGGCGCTATATAAATCCAGACAATTATGATTATTATTCCTGCACTGACTATCTGCAGCGTGCTGATCTCTGTACATAGACGCACTGTAGAATATACAAACAGAACAGACACAGAGTAGCCTGCTGCAGGAAGGAGTCCTGTGTGTGTGTGTGTGTGTGTGTGTGTGTGTGTGTGTGTGTGTGTGTGTGTGTGTGTGTGTGTGTGTGTGTGTGTGTGTGTGTGTGTGTGTGTGTGTGTGTGTGTGTGTGTGTGTGTGTGTGCATGCGTCTGGACTCTGTTTCCAGGCAACTCGGTGATTCTCGTCAAACTTTGTCTTGAAAAAAGAACAGCTCACTTTTTTCCGCAACTAGGCTTCCGATATAATTAGTTTGCCCCACCCGACCCTACCTGTGACTTCAAAGTGCAGAAATAAGGTGAGTTTAATGCCCAACACAGATTGTCTAACGAAAATCCTATGGTCGATGAGAGGGCTCTTACAACTGCAGTGTTGACACGAAATTTGACACGAAAAGAGCCTGAGGCTAACGTTCAATGCCTGAAATCAGGTCTGTGGTTAACAAAAGTTTATGAAACAGCAATGTTTGTGTTCAGCAAGATGATCTTCCCAAAGACTTTTGAAGCACAAATAATTTTTTAAGCAGTTTTCATAAAACACTTCAAAAGGGACTTCTGTGGTAAGACTAGTTGATGTCATTGATGGTTTTACCTGAGCAGTTGATGTGCAGGCTGAAAGAGGAAGAGCCAGACCCTGTTGTTAAACACTCCCTCAGTGTAGATCCAGACTGAAGACAGTCAGACCTGACCCTCAATACAGATCTTTCTGAGGAAGCCTTTCTCCATTCTGTGTAAACAGCAGAGCCACAGTCCAGCTCGCTGCACACTACAGCTGCTGACTTCAGGGTCCAGTCAGACCACCTGACGACATCCACTGGTCTCCAGACTCCATGTTGTTTCATCTCCAGTTCACCAGCACAGCTGCTGGCTCCTCCCACCAACCTGACATCATCAGCTGAACAGAGACAAGAGAGTCATTAGTTAAAAACAGTTCACTTACTTGGATTTGAAAATAAAAATCAACTCAAATCAGACAAGCTGCTTCTCTGTCTTTTCTCTATTTACCTGTTGACTTGTGTTTTTCTTCAGCCTGGAGTCCTGAGGAGAAAAGATCATCATAATAGTATTAAGATGAAATGATGTACCGTAAATTCCGGACTATAAGGCGCACCGGTATATAAGCCGCAGCACCAAAATTGACTGTTTTTTACATATATAAGCCGCACCGGACTATAAGCCGCGGGTGTTTTGATGTTTAATTACCATATGTAAGGGTTCGTGCACAGAGAGGAATGTCGGGAAAGAGATGGCTGTTTGGGGAAGCTCCCATTTATTAACATTTCAACAAAACAAGCATTACGGTAGGCTATAAGAAGCTCCCATTTATTAACATTTCAACAAAATAAATATAAAAAATAAAACAATAATAATAATAATAAAACAATCCTCAAAAGGATAATGTGCTGTAAACAATAAAACAATCCTCAAAAGGATAATGTGCTGTAAACAATAAAACAATTCTCAAAAGGTTAAGGTAAGGTGCAGTAAACAAATTAACTGGAAAACAATAATATAACAATCCTCAAAAGGATAAGGTGCTGTCAACAATGAAACCAGGTACCGTAATCCTTGTCTTCATCTTTTAGGTGAAGGTGCAGCAAACGGCTGTAAACAGAGTCAAAGTCAAGTCACTAATCCTCGTCTTCCTCTTCTTCCTCCGTACTGAAACCAGCAAAGTCCTCAACTTCAGTGTCGGAAACGAACAGGTTCAGGGTGGCTTCGTCAACCACTCTCCTCTCTCCTTCGTTGTCACTCTCAAAACCAAGGAACTCCTCTTCGTCACTGTCGGTGTCGGAATCGAACAGCCTCTGAAGGCGCCCAGCTGTGCCGGCGTCATCATCACGCAGCAGTCCAGCCTTTCGGAACCCGTTGGTGATCGTGGATGTTTTCACACTCCTCCACGCTGTCAGGATCCACTGGCAAACTTGAGCGAAAGTTGCTTTTCGCATGCGACCTGTTTTGGTGAATGATTTATCGCCGCTCGTCATCCACGCCTCCCACTCAACGCGTAGTGCCACTTTGAATGCACGATTGACACTGATGTCAAGTGGCTGCAGATGCTTCGTTGTGCCCCCAGGAATCACAGCTGGAATGGAGTTTGTGGTCTTGATGGCTGCTTTCACGGAATCTGTTATATGAGCCCTCATGCTGTCGAGAACGAGCAAAGCTTTTTTTTGGTGAAAGAATCCTCCAGGGCGCTTGACGTAGCACTCAGCCAGCCACTCCTTCATGACACTTTCCATCATGCACCCTTTCTTGTTGACTCTGAGGCATATCCCACTGGGAATTTTCTCTTTCGGCATCGTAATCCGCTTGAAAATCACCATTGGCGGCAGCTTTACTCCAGATGCTGTGCAGCCGAGAACACAAGTGAAATTCGTTCTCTCGTGCCCAGTGGTTCTCAATGTGATCGACGATTCACCTTTCTTGTTAACAGTCCGAGTGAGTGGCAGGTCGAACGTCAAAGGCACTTCATCCATATTTATGATCTGCTCCGGTTCGATGGAATATTCCTTGATCTTCCTTTGTGTGAATTCGCCGAAGTTTGTGATTTTCTCCTGGTAGTCGGGAGGGAGTTGCTGGCACACAGTCGTCCTCGCCCTGACGGACAGTCCCTTTCGTCTCATGAATCGGAAGCACCAAGATGGCCCACCTCTGAAATG
>NC_139652.1:3084683-3127139 GCF_964638095.1 Poromitra crassiceps
TTAATCATAATTGACTTGCCAAAAAACTATAATTCTCTTTTAATTTACCCGATCGGACTGGTAGTAGGGCCCTACTAGCAGGTAAGTAGGGCACTACTAGCAGGTAAGTAGGGCCCTACTGGCAGGTAAGTAGAGCCCTACTAGCAGGTAAGTAGGGCCCTACTGGCAGGTAAGTAGAGCCCTACTAGCAGGTAAGTAGGGTCATACTAGCAGGTAAGTAGGGTCATACTAGCAGGTAAGTAGGGCCCTACTGGCAGGTAAGTAGGGTCATACTAGCAGGTAAGTAGGGCCCTACTAGCAGGTAAGTAGGGTCATACTAGCAGGTAAGTAGGGCCCTACTAGCAGGTAAGTAGGGCCCTACTGGCAGGTAAGTAGGGTCATACTAGCAGGTAAGTAGGCCCCTACTAGCAGGTAAGTAGGGTCATACTAGCAGGTAAGTAGGGCCCTACTGGCAGGTAAGTAGGGTCATACTAGCAGGTAAGTAGGGCCCTACTGGCAGGTAAGTAGGGTCATACTAGCAGGTAAGTAGGGCCCTACTAGCAGGTAAGTAGGGCCCTACTAGCAGGTAAGTAGGGCCCTACTAGCAGGTAAGTAGTGCTCTACTAGCAGGTAAGTAGGGCCCTACTAGCAGGTAAGTAGGGCCCTACTAAGACGCTGATAACGCCGATTGAATGGGGTGACGTGCTGAAAGGGCAAAAGATATACAATATTCAGCTCTGATGTGCTCTATGGCCAGCAGATGGAGCTGTTTCCACATAAGTCTCAACACCTGACACCACTGAGCATCATTTTCAGCAGGTCAATAGAACAGAACAGAACAGTAGGGGCTCTATTCTCCCCGTGGCCTTAGGCGCTAAACTGGCGTTAAAAAACGCAAAAAAACATGCTTTGCGCCTGCCTACCCGTGACTTAGGGAGATAGCATCATGTTTTTACGCCCCAAAATGTGCTTTATGCTCAAGAGGCGTGGCGCAGTGCCAGAATAGGCCAGAATGGGCGTTTCGGCTTTAAATACCAGCCTAAAGCGATCTTCCCAACTGGCGTTAATTTTGCAGTTAACGCTTTTCAAACCCAGGCCTTATTCAGTGTGCCGGCTCCCCTACCAAACGCCACACACAGACATACATTTGCATCTCTCCCAGCATGCATTGAGGCTTAATACATTTTGACAAGAAAAAGCAACCAAATCAGCCTAAGTAGGCTAAGTGGTAGATAAAGATAATATTTATGTAACACAACATGCAATTCTAGAACATTTCAATATTGGACAAAATAAAACATAAAAATCAAAACACAACCCTATGTGAAACATACATGTAATCCAGGTCGTATATACAGTATATCCGTCGCAAATATGTGTTATAGTCAAGTGACAACCGTAACACGGTTGTACTGTGATGTCCGCTCCAACAAGACTTAGCTTACTTGACACACACTTTTTCAATAAAAACACATTTATGCCATGACTTTACATAATGTAGGCTATATTTATGTCACATCATTTAGCCTGTGCTGTGATGTGCAGGAGCAGCAGGTAGCCTACAAGTTATAAAACTAAGCCTGCCCTGAATGAGCCGAGTGGGGGGGTTTGTTCACTATTGTGAAGGTTATGTGTTTACAACATATAAAGAGCATTGAAGTGGATGGTATCAGGAATGTCATCGATAGTTAATGTTCTATATTGTACAGGGAGACCATCAGCCCTGCTGAACAGATCTGTATTTGCCTGGCTGTAGGTTGAATCGTTTTATTCAGGCTCTGTGATGTGCTGAGATATCCAAATTGGCATGAAGAGATGACAGCATGCAGCCGCAACCGGAGTTACCGGACTCGAGTATCTCGGTGGATCGGGACCTTGGAAGGGAAGAATGTGATTGGTTTACTGGAGCCTAGAGCCATATGAAATCTGTTGAATTTTTTTCCAAATTCCATTTTATTTTCCCCTGAATTCTGTTTTTTTTTCATTTTCATTTTAATTTAGGGGTTAGAAGCGATATTTTTTTATTTATTTTTATGACTTGGCTCTCTCAGACTAAGTTGTGAGGTGCAGTGAGTGTCCCACGCAAGGCCGACCCCCCCTCTCCAAACACCTCAATCGAAAACTGAATGATTTCTCTAGGCGTATTTTACAATTATGAAATCATTTAGGTTACTACGATCATTAGATCTACTTCTTACTTTGATAATTAGGCCTACTTTTATCAATTTCAGCAAAATTATATAAAATTCTGCAATATTCCATGTTTTACAGTTGATTCCATTTTTATTACCAAATTCCATGATTCCGTCTGCTTTTTCCGTTTTCCGGAAATCATATTGCCCTACTGGAGCCCAACAATCCAACACTTGTGAATAATTATACGCTTAAAAAGGCATGGTTAAATGGTTAGTGCCGTGGATTCTGCTGTTTAGCACCAAGGAAAAATTAAGGAATGTGCCTGACCATGCCCACTAATAGCGCCGGGCCAAACCATAAACGCAAATTTAAGGCCAGGGGGAAGATAGAGCCCCAACAGATGCTGTGCAGAGCTGTTTTGATGAAGTTCATATCTTTAATTTTCAGAGTCTGGCTCACCACACTGTAGAAACATACAAAAACTAGAACGACCGCACCGCGGATTTATGCCTCCACCATTAGTTCATTCTTGAGTCCAAATCGCCATTTGAGGCAAATTGGAAGACATTCTTTTAAGGCGATCCTGAGATATTGCGTTACAGAGCTTGGAAATTGGGTGTGTGAGGTCACATGTGACCTTGAACTTTGACCTTTAACCGTCAAAGTCTAATCAGTTTATCAAGTTGTTGTTTGAGGGAAATTTGATTAATTCCGTCAAAGCATTCCTGAGATATGGCGTTAACAACCTTGAAAATTGTGTTGGAGAGGTCCCAGTGATCTTGACCTTTGACCTTTGATCACCAAAATGTAATCAGTTCATCCTTGCGCCCAAGTCGACGTTTGAGCCAAATTGGAAGAACTTCCATCAAGCCGTTCTTGAGATATCTCTTTAACGAACTTGGGAATGGCATTCGTGAAGTCACAGTGACCCTGACCTTTGACCACGAAAATCTAATCAGTTCATCCTTGAGTCCAAGTCGATGTTCAAGTCCAAGAAACAGCAGCAGAAATCAAATGACTGATGTGAATAAAAGCGTTAACTTTAGACAGTCCTTCAGTAACAGACTCAGACTCATATCCAACGCAGACTTTGATTGTGACATGCAGTAAAGCTCCGTTAATTTGCCACTTTGATGTGGTTTTCAATGAATGAGGAAATAGGCGTGTCTGACGCTGTAAAATCCGGAGCTGTCCATATTGCATTGTGATTGGCTAGTTGTTACAAAACCACACCTCTTTCGTGGGGACGAGCTCCTGTTCACGAGCATTTTCAGGTGCACAGAGCTCAGAGTTGATAAAGAAATCCAAATCATTTAGGAACCCCCTTCACAAAAACATGCAATATCCTGGTTGCTAACGTGGTTCCTCCTCTGGTCGTTAAGGGCGCCTGTTCAGAGGGAGGGGAACTGGTTGGAATAGCGTGAACCTCCCACGTGCTATGTCCTACCGGTGAAGCTTCCTCTGGCAGGTGAAAAGAAGCGGCTGGCTAACTGCCCATGTCTCGGAGGAAGCATGGAGCCAGTCTCGGCTCTACCCAGATCGGCAGAGGATGGAGTAGCAACCAGGATTGAGAAATCAAGTGAGCACTAATGGGGGATAAAATGGGATAAAAAATCGGGAAAAAATTATAAAAAAAAAAAAAATCCAATTTGACACACCCAGCTGATAACTGGCATCGTGGTACAGAATAGCACGGTTGCTTTGATCTGGTTAAGCCAAACCAGATCACGGGACAGATCCTGGATCTGTGTATCCTCCATTCGTGGTATGGGCCTCAGGTGGATAAAACCTGGATTACTTGTGAAAGTGTTCTGTATGTGTTTTGTAGCAAGTGATGCTTCTTCCTCCCCGACTGTTATAGCGACGTTTCTTCTGCAGGGTGGACAGTAAACGTTTTATCACCCTGCTCCCCAAGGCGGCTGGCGGTACTGCACTTCTGTTGCTCAGACCACTTGAGTGAAAACACTGTTTTGGTTTCCATTATAAAGTCATGATTGCTGTGTAATTACTCCTCTATTGTGGTCTTTCGTCACCAAGAGCACTGGCGCTGATAGCATTCAACTTCAAAGGCCTGGAAGGGCCGGAGATGAGGAGATGCATTAACTCATTGAGTGCCAGCCACTTTTGGAGAACGGACGCTCCCAGTGCCAGAGTTTCAGAGCGTTTTCAGTGATTTCTCGAGGCCCACAGAATATTGTGTGATATTACTATGTAAACACCGAACACGCACAAAGAACGATGAGACTCTCTTCTATCATCTGCAAAAAAAAGTTTATTGATACCATTTTCCGTTCTTTAGTTATGAGCCGGAGAAGATAGGTTGTTTTGAGCAAAAAGACACGTTTCAAATTAGAAGCTGAGATATTCCGCCTTTTGTGAAATGCAGCATTTCAAGCACATTCACTGAGTCTGAAGCTAATATTTTCTGATGTAGTGATGTGGTGTAGTTGTGTGGTGCCCTGCGTGCCCCACCCCCCTCTCCCCCCCTCAGCTGCAAACTCCTCCCCACACTAACACACAGCCTAACACGCACCCAGTCTATTTTCGGAGCACTCCGTTTTTGTGCGCCGGCTCCCAGCGCGACACGGAAATGCCAAACCGGACTGCAGGGAAAGGTTTGGCCCTTCGGCGTCGGGTGCTGCCTTTCTGGCGGCTAATCGTGTGGAGAAACTATGCAGACAGACAGACAGAGGCAGAGGGGCTCAGTTGTGGGCGCGGATTGACTGCTGTTCGCAGCCAACGTCAGCTCCAGACAGAGCAATCTATATGGCTCTGGCTGCAGCATGAGCGGTTTCTCTTTCATCACAGGGATTTTTCCTGTTGTTTTCCTGACCTTTCTCTAATCTGGAGAGCACTGTCGCCACCTAATGAGTCCGTAAAATAGGTTATACACACCTTCAATAGCTACAATATTTGTACAGGAGATGCCTGAGGCTTTGATCCACGTCCCACCGTCAAAAAACACAATTGACAAACATACTCGTCCTTGGCACTCTACGTTAGTATCTGAATTGACGAACATACTCGTCCTTGGCACTCAATGAATTAATATTGATAAGCCGGAGAGGACGAAGGGCATTCAATCATAAGGAGACTAGTAGAAAGTTTAACAAGCTTTAATGATAGAACAAATTAATTTTGGCGTATGACTCCATGATATGATGACGCTCTCCTGAGATGATGAGAGGGCGTTGTCAGTGAAGAATAGGATAGGAAATCCCCCATAGGGAAATTCTTCAATCAGGAGTCATGACGATGGTGGTGGTCAGGGGAGGAGGTGGGGCAAAAACTGCTTCAGGATGATGATCAGCAACTGAGAATGACATATGGCACATACACAGCACATAGCAAACAGAGTACAAAACATGGACCCTGATATACTACGCTGATTAGGTGATTGGGATCAGCTGGAGAGGAATAGCTTGGGCTGATTGGTTATTGCCACATGTGTGGTAAACTGTGAATGGGTGAGGAGACAGCATCAGAGAAAGGGGGCGTGCACTGTGATATGACGTGAACTGGGCGTTAGCTGTTAAGTATGCTTCATTATTGAAAATAGTCCAAGACATTATTTATGTGTGAAGGGAAAGCACAGCAACGTTACAGCAACATTACTGCTCTTCTCTTTCCATTCAAGATGACAAAAGACTGGAGATTTGATTCAGAAACTGACGAATTGACGGGGACACTGTCTGAAAACCTGGCAGAGAAACAACCAACTTTCTGTGGGACGCCTGAGTTTAGACAGGAAGTTGATCAGATAATGACTGCAGTGTGATACTATATATAGACGCGTTTCACAGAATCGTGTTGCTAGGCAACAGTTTGAAACCTAGATTATATCCTGTCAGCTACTGTAGTAGCAAACACTCCAACAGGAAGTGAGTGTATGAAGCGAATGTTTATGTTGTCAAGTTAAAACCGTCTATACACAACATAATGTGATATACAACATAATGTGTCATATGGACTTGCATGAATGTTGCAACTGTTGAAAGTAATAACTTAACAGTTTGCAGTAATAGTCAGTCCCTCCAGGAAATTGCGATTTTGCGATCGCAGTAATTAATGCAAATTCAACCAATATCGACAATATTTGTGGGGGCTTGCAATTTTCTTAATTATCATGATTTCTCCGCAAAAACACCAAAACAGGTTCCTCAACTTGCAATTGTTGCCAGTTCCTGCAATTTTACCACAAAAAAATCACGTAAAACATCGCAAATTGCATTGCAATTTTTCGGAAAAGCCACTGCAAAATCAAGCATTTTGATCGCAACAATCACAAAAAATCAGCGGCTGACTATTTAGCTATGAAAATAAAATGTATTATTTTTGTTATAACAACATAATTATTACATTATTGGTTTTGATCACACCACCCTATAATCGGAGAGAAGGCAATTTGCAATTTTTACAATTGCAAATTGCACAACTGCGCGTGTGCGAAGTGCAGAACAGTTGGGCAAGCGATGCTGCGCAAGCAGCCGAGCTGCGTCTCCGAGCCCGCGCGAGGAAACCAACGAACTCGACAACGCTGGACCGGAAGCACCCTGTTGTATAAAATTAAAGTTCCATTGGCATTTCATAATCAATAAGCTATAATTGCATACACATCATTAATGGTCAATGGAACTTTAATATAGGCTACAACACACCCACAACTGTAATGGCGGCGAATGTTGCCTCTGCTTCTGCTCTGGACCAGCCAACGAGCTCAACAAAGAGAGAACACACACACACACACACACACACACACACACACACACACACACACACACACACACACACACACACACACACACAGAACAGGGCTGCTGTCTCCTGCAGGCGATGTGAGGGAACACACACACAGAGAACAGGGCTGCTGTCTCCTGCAGGCGCTCTGTATTTCTAGTTAGAATAACTGGAAGGTTGACATTTCTTGACATCTAATCTATATACAATAATCACCACAGATTTTCCCTATCATATTCATCTCTTCTTCAGATGTTTCTTCAGTAGCTTCATATAATAAGCACACCTGTGAATATAAATCATAAAAACTGTAATTACTCTGATTACTGATAACTGATTATGTCGTATAAATCTCTGTCACAAATGACAGTTGCAACCTTCTCAGTAATGAAACCCAGTAATGTATTTAGGTATTATGTTCATTGTCACTTTTACCAGATTAGTTAGAATTGTATGATGTTAACAGGATTATTACACGCTTAATGGCAAACTGTTATTATAGCCTACACTTTATTCATGTTAATGTGAAGTTATTACATTAACTGAAGGCTGAAATTAAATCGCATCAATGCCAATCTAATGAGTGTGTGTGTGTGTGTGTGTGTGTGTGTGTGTGTGTGTGTGTGCGTGCGTGCGTGTGTGTGTGTGTGTGTGTGCGTGCGTGCGTGCGTGTGTGTGTGTGTGTGTGTGTGTTTGCGTGTGTGTGTGTGTGTGTGAGAGAGAGAGAGAGAGAGAGAGAGTGTGTGCAACTCAATCCAGACAAGTCTGAACTTACAACATCCACAGCACAGCAGTGAGCAGAAGTGTTTTGTGCTTTGGAGTCAAATGGACTCCAGCTCACATTAGAAACCACAGTGTTCAGGTTTCCTTCTCATCAGGTTTCCTTCTCATCAGGTTTGGATCAATTCCAGTTTGGACGATCCAAATTGAACCGGTCCCGTTTGTCTTCATGAAATGAGCTTGTCTTAAAATGCAAATAACTCTCTGTCATCGGGATTATCTATCCACCAAATGTCAAACAAATCTGCTGGGAACTTGGAAAAAAAATCACTCCAAAGCAAAGGTTTTTGATGCTTGTTGTTACTTTCTGTTTATCACATTTCTGTACTTTAGTGCTCAGTAAAGCCCTTTGTGACTGAACTGTTTGATAAATGCTCTTTCTTTATTTTATTTTATTTTATTTTATTTTATTTTATTTTATTGACTTCATACCCCCCCCCCCCCCCCCCCAGCCCCCCCTTCCCCATCCTCTCTGCCATAAGCTTCTCATTGCTGTGTTGCTAATTGGAGGAGACAGAGACAGCTACTGTAATTACACAGATAATCTGCCCATCTGACTCATTATATTTCTCGTTAGAGGCTGATATTGCTCGTTAGATTAACTTTCTCCGGGCCAAATTAAAAACTAATCAGACAGGGGCTCGCTCGCCAGAATCTGCTGTGAGACAAGCAGAGTGGGCGGGGCAGGCCCGCCGGGAGGCCGCCGGCGTGAAAATCTAATGGGAACGTCCAATTTAACTTACTTATCCAAGTCGTAGTTGTAGTAACGGAAAGCAACGCAATGTAAATTCAGATAATATTCGATGAATGGAGTGAGAATACTTAAAAAAAATACCTGACAGGTGATTGGATGAACCATCTGTCTATCACGTGTAGCTGCTTCTGGACGCTGATTGGTCCGAACCACTAGATTGGAACGTGGCAAGATGGACTTGCGCGAATCCAGCTGCCACGCAAGGTTAGGTTAAAGATACAATATGCAGAATTTTTCCTGACCACTAGAGGGTGATGGAAACAGCAACACATTTATAAAAAACACACAGCAAAGCAGAACGGAGGCCTACTAATGACAAACTTTGCAAAGCACTGTCCATAAAGGTTCACAGCTAAGCTAACCATACCTATAGAGAAGTGTCACCATTACCAGTCTCACTTTCAAAGATCTTTCTCCCGCTGATGTCCCAGAATGACAAGTGAAGAGGCAGGTAGCAAGTTCACCAATTTTACAAGTTTACTAGTTTAGCAAGTTTACTCACTTGCTTCATTGATTCCGCCCATTACGATAATTTTTTCAGGAATATGAGGGAGACAGCGCCGTTTTTACCACGTGCGAATCTCGCGTGGTCATCTCAATATACTAGTGCAGTGCCCGTTCCCCCATTCACCACCCCGTGGGCGCCCCCCCCCCCCCCCCCCAGACACACACTGCACTCCGTCAGGTCCCCCTAAGCGCACTCCACAAGTTTGAAGTCAATTCGGCAAAGGGTTCTCGAGATACACGAAGGACAGACATACAGGGATGTCATAGAGGAGGTCTACCCGAGCGTGTGCATGTTTGGCAAGCTCCCACTTTGAACACAAACCTGTCCAGTGTCCAATTTGTAAAGGCTATGCACTCCAGAGAAGAAACAGCTTTTAGCCATTTACATACTGAGAAGACCTTCCGTATCGACCTCTCTTCTCCCCAGATCGGTGTGGTTGATGTAGAAGATGTAAGCCCTCTTTCTCATCCCCAGCATGCTTTGTTTTGTCTACAATGTTCTCCTGTATGTTACTTCATACAGGATATGAAGTACCGAATGATAATTGACCTTTTCTAAGTCCTGCCCCGAGGTCAGAACCTCGGTCGGTCAACTTTACACAGGTCACAGTTTTAAAATGTGTGAATAAAAAAAAAAAGTGCAGCCTGGAAAGTCAGCTAGAGTGAATCGTGACATCACACAATCAAGGCTGGCTCCATAGGCTGCGACAAGCTTGCCCAACTGTTATTGGAGCTACAGTGCAAAAATGGGGCAGGACTTAACGGTCAATTAGACAGCTTCCACAGTTCCACAGCAACAAAAAGGTCAAGGCTCAAAGGGCACGAGTTGTGACCTTTGACCTCTGACTTTCTCTCTTATCATGCTCTTAGCTTCACTTTGCATTCCAGGATGAGAATGAAGCCTCCTGTGTGACCATGAGCCATGTGACCATGAGCCTCTGTGTACCTAGCATTCAAGCTATCAATTGTCCAAATCAAATACCTGCATTTCTTCGAAATCATTACGTCTTCATTTTAAAGATTTCTATGAGTGCGTCTTTGTCTCCCCCTGCAGGCCGACAGCGTGTGGATGGAAATGGACGACCAGGATGACATGCCCACAGCTGACGAGCTGGAGCAGTGGATTGACGACGTGCTGTCTGGAAAGATCGACCCAGACGACGATGATGATGACGAAGATGACGATGATGATGACGATGAAGATGACGAAGATGACGATGATGATGACAATGATGAATAAATGTCCATCATCATCTTTCGGTTCACTTTGCCTTAGCCAGTAATGGCAAAAACCAACTGTAGCACCACATTTTTTCTAACATCTTACAGCAAACACATGTTGTGCCATTTCCTGTTGGCTTCCTGTGTGGTTTCCTCAACGCCTTTGAGGGACAGGTAACATGGCCCAATGTGAAGCTTTTAATTTCAGTCAGGATAGGAGATTTTCAAAGAAGGAGAAGAGGATGTGTGTCTCTGTAAAAAAAAGTTGTGGTTCAAAATGTACGTGTGTTATATGTCCTTTTGTTACAATGTCCAAATGTTTGTCCCACCACTGGGCTTCACTGTGAATGTGAGTAAGGAGGCTAACAGAGTGAAGCTTCCCTCACATTGTCTATCTATCATCACAGAACACGCATCGCCCCTCTCTCCTTTCCTCCAATTTAATGTCATTCTGTTTCAGCGACATAGAATAGAATATAACTTTATTTGCCATTTCAACACATGGTTGATTGGAAATTGTCTTGGTGCAGAAGTGCTCACATAGACACAGAGACATAGATGCAGAGAGTTCCATACATACAAAACAAAGAAGTAATAAAAAGGACAGTAACGACATTTGAAAAAAACAATTCATGGAACCTGTTAAAAAAGCAGAGTGCCACAGTGCCACAGGGAGCAAAAAAATGCTAGATAAAAAGTGCTTAAAAAGTATTTAAAAAGAAAGTGCTAAACTATTTTTTAAAGTGCTTTTGGTCATAAAGTGCAAAAAGCCTAGCTGGTGTTGACCCTTCTAGCACAAAGTGCCTGTGCTCTTGGGCTAGAGTTGAGGTGTCGGACAGCCTCAGGATATGTGCTGTTTTTGAAGCGAGATGTCCTACACCTTATGCTCTGGAGCCTCCTACCAGAGGGGAGGGGCTTGAAGAGGGAGTAAGCGGGGTGCGAGGGGTCTCGCATCACCTTCTCCCCCTTTCGCTTGATGCGTGTGGCGTATAGGGTAGTCTCTTAAAACAGACTGTATCATCTACATCCGGCGAATGCAGCTATATACAGTCTGTACGTTACACCCCCAGAACATGCACAAGGAAGTTGGGAAAAAAACCTTCAGACTGGAAGGAAGTTCTACGGAATCCGACCAATCACGACACGCGAATGCGGCATATTGGATTCTGATTGGACTAATGAGCGGAAGACCCGCCTTTCTGCTTCCCATTCCGGTTGGTGCATGATTCTCCCCCACGAAGTACAGACGGTATGGCGGAAGCATTTGAAAATTGCGGAAGCCAACTCGTCTGTTCTAAGAGACTACGTATAGGGAGGCCACAGAAGGAAGGTCGCAGCCGATAATCTTTGACGCCGTGCGCACTATTCTCTCTAGCCGAGCTTTGTCGTGCTCGCTTGTGTTGCCGTGCCACACAGACACTGAGAAAGTGAGGACACTCTCAACAGTGGCTCTATAAAAGCTGAGCTTCCCCTCCTTGGACACTCCAAACTTCCTGAGCTGTCACAGTGAGTGGAGCCTCTGGTGGGCCTTGCTAATAATGAGGTTGGTGTTGGCCTCCCATTTTAAGTTTTCACAAATGGTTGTGCCAAGGAATTTAAAACGGTTCACTCGCTCCACCTGCTGGCCATTGATGAGCAGAGGAGGGTGAACTGCTTCACCGCGCCGGAAATCTACAATCACTTCTTTTGTTTTGGAAGTGTTTGGGAGCAGGTCGACAAGCCTGTGTACTTCAGCTCTGTAGGCTGATTCATCGTCGTTCTTGATTAGACCCACTACTGTTGTGTCGTCAGCGTATTGAAAGAAATGGACAGAGTCGGAGTGGGAGACGCAGTCATTTGTGTAAACAAGATAGAGGAAAGCAGAGAGAACACAGACCTGGGGGGCCCCGGTGTTCAGGGTCAGAGACTTAGAGAGCAGGTTGCCAATTTTAACCACCTGTTCTCGGTCTGAGAGAAAGTCTAAGATCAGGTGGCACAGAGAGTCATCAATACCTAGCAGTTTGAGTTTTTCAAATAATTTAAAAGGCACAATCGTATTAAACGCGGAACTAAAATCAATCAAAAGAATTCTGGCGTAAGTGGCAGAGGCCTCTAGATGTAGCAGGATGGTGTCAGGATGTAGCAGGACATGTTTTCTACTGGATGAAGAGAAGAAACAAGCAATTTATCGTACTATTTCTGAAGGAGAACAAACTTAACCTCACGGGATAGTCTTAAGATGATGAACATCTGTGTTATATATATGTGTTTGTGTTATATGTGTTTAAAGATCCCGGAGCCTACACAGAAATCACAAAACAATTTGATTGTCTCTGCTCTGATATTAAAGAATAATAAGAGAAAACTATTTTAATTCAAACAAATGTTGTTTGTTGTCATTTCTATATGAAACATCACTCTTGTGTGTGTGTGTGTGTGTGTGTGTGTGTGTGTGTGTGTGTGTGTGTGTGTGTGTGTGTGTGTGTGTGTGTGTGTGTGTGTGTGTGTGTGTGTGTGTGTGTGTGTGTGTGTGCGTGTGTGCGTGCGTGGATGGTGGGGTCAGGTCATTTCCTCTAGCTACTTGTCTCCTCTAATGGTCACAAGATGTCGCTGTAGTTCTGGATTCACTTGCTTGAGACTCCTCCTCTCCTCCTCCTCTCCTCTGAGGTCAGAGGAAGTTGAAACTTGACACTCTTGAGTCTGATGGGGTTCACTGATAACAACACTGGTGAAGTCATGATGAGCAGACAAAACACAGTGCTGGTGACAGACACCTGCCACCTCTCTCCACGATACTTATGAATACAGCCACTTGTAGATATAGGCCTAAGTCACTTATCAGTTCTGTTGATTAGACGGTGGGTTGACAGTAAACCCACCTCCTTCAGCCAAGTCTGTGCAAAGTCTGTGCAGAAAGCCACTAAACCTGCAGAACACAGAGATGGTTAAGATGAAAGGAAGAAAGGCTGGTGAGAAAGGAAGCCAACTGAAGACAGTGAACCACAAACTCTGCCAACAAGTGACAAGGACATGATGCTGTGTGTGTGTGCGTGTGTGTGTGTGTGTGTGTGTGTGTGTGTGTGTGTGTGTGTGTGTGTGCGTGCGTGCGTGCGTGCGTGTGTGTGTGTGTGTGAGAGAGAGAGAGAGAGAGAGAGAGAGAGAGAGAGAGATTGCATTGTATGTATTGTATTTCTGTATTATTGTATTATTCATGAGTAGTCATGTTTAATGTTGAATGTGATTGTTTCTTGATGCTTTGGCAATATTGTTGTTATGACATTCATGCCAATAAATTCAATGAAAATTTGAATTTGAATTTGAATTTGAATTTGAATTTGAATTTGAGAGAGAGATTTACCAAGACTTTGGATCTTGCTATAGCTATATTTTAGCATGATAGAAGCACTTGACACTTGGCTTGGCTGTTAGGAGAAAAGATGGGGTGACTTTAGGGATGCGGGAGGTCTCACTGCATTAGGCCCACAAGGCACTAAGCTCCTATCTCTTGACCTCCTCCAGCTCTATAGACTATTTCAACTTGACAACCTAAACATTCTAAATAGACCCTAGCTTATATGTGGCAGTGTTTGCTAATACAATTAAATATCTGACAGGAAATAAACTGGGGTCCAAACTGTTCACAACAAAATCCCAGTGAAACACTCTGCAGTACACCACCCATCAGCCTACAGTACACCACCCATCAGCCTACAGTACACCACCCATCAGCCTACAGTACACCACCCATCAGCCTACAGTACACCACCCATCAGCCTACAGTACACCACACCACCCATCAGCCTACAGTACACCACCCATCAGCCTACAGTACACCACCCATCAGCCTACAGTACACCACCCATCAGCCTACAGTACACCACACCACCCATCAGCCTACAGTACACCACCCATCAGCCTACAGTACACCACCCATCAGCCTACAGTACACCACACCACCCATCAGCCTACAGTACACCACCCATCAGCCTACAGTACACCACCCATCAGCCTACAGTACACCACCCATCAGCCTACAGTACACCACCCATCAGCCTACAGTACACCACCCATCAGCCTACAGTACACCACCCATCAGCCTACAGTACACCACCCATCAGCCTACAGTACACCACCCATCAGCCTACACACTGCATTTGCTGCACCTACTTTAAGGAGAGAGAGAGGCAGAGCGAGCAAGAGAAACAGAACAGAGAGAGAGAGAGAGAGAGAGAGAGAGAGAGAGAGAGAGAGGAAGCGTGCATGTGTCATTGAGCAGCAGCATCCTATAGCCCCTCTTTATATTGTGTTCCAGGCAGAACGGTGCAGTCTGAGGAACATTGACTGCTTGCTGTGTCTGGTCATCTGCTTTCTGGTGCTGCCGTCACCCGCTGAAAGAAGATGACCAGTGCTTTTCAGAGAGCTTCCACCATGACACCTAACCTCTGCTGCTGGACCGTCCTGCATCTGTCTGTCTTAGCGGCACTCCTCCTCACCTCGGACGCTGATAGTAAGTTGTGTCTTACACATTCCTCTTAGTTATACTACAGGTGTCGTAGACTTTGTATGCCAACTTAACTGAAGCCCTCAGATAAAGAATCATGTCAGATTGTTTTAGTTTTTCCAAACAAATGATGATTTGAATCAATAAATAGTAATAAAACAATAATAAATAAAAGTATTTGCATATTTGGGTTTGAAACACAAAATCCCATCAAATGGGGGTCCGAGGTTAATGTAATAACAAAGTGATAACAAAGTAATAACAAAGTGAAATATCACCAAATGAGGGATTTTTCTCAGTGTGTGTAATTGTAATCAATATTTTTTCTTTTCTTTTCTTTTCTTTTCTTAATTTTTTTTTATATATATTTGTATTTTCAATTTTAACAATAGGCTATATATGAACAAAAATGAACAAGCTCAGAGAAAGTAAATGAAACAACATACATATCAACAGTTATAATGTGGTGCTACCATTCATATAAGGTGCTTACTTGTCCCATGCAAGGCGTCCAACAGAAACCAGCCGGGCAAGTCTCTCACCGCCGCCCCTAACCTTGTCGAGGTAGGCTAGAAACGGTTCCCAAATAGTTCAAAACTTTTTAAGCGAGTTGGTTCTCAGAGATCTGAGCCTCTAGTCTCCATCCTTAGAACAGAGATCATCATGTCCGTCAACCACAGTTAGATCTTTTCTTTTTTCATTGACATGCTGTATCACTTTTGCTGAAGCTGAGGGTAAACATGACTTGTTGTTTACTCGTCTCGTGCATATTTGCTTATCGGGGTACTTTTCCCTTCCCATGTGACTTGTAGTTGTACAGTGAATGCACATGGGCTTAAAATTGATCCTTCAAATATTTGTATGATTTTCGCAGTAGAAAATTTGTGACGTTTGAAGACGCTAACAAACCTTCAACCTTTCACTGCAACATGTTTTTGTGTCATTACTGAGTTTTACATTCTAGTTCTAAATATCATAGATGTCGTGTGACTGTTGACTGGTTTCAAAATGTAATTTCATATTCTGTCATCAGCTGGCATCAAGGTATAAAGTGAGAATGTATTGATTGACCAGTCATGTATGCTCTGTTGTCATTTTTCTTCAGGTCAAGATTGCGAATTGGAAATTAAAGTACGCCGCGGCACGTGTTACAAGGCTTCACTTGGAGCAAACCTCAGGATTAACTGCACAGTTGTTTTCTGCAACGATTCACCACCAACAGTCTTCTGGTTTAAACTTAAAACAGCAACTCAAACATGTACACCCGTCCATGTCAACAGTTACACTCACATCACAACAGAGTGGAAAACGTCAGGAAGTTTGGAATCATCTCTCATTTTCACAAACATACTCGCAAGCGACGCAGGTGTATATCGCTGTCAAGGTGGAGGGGCTATGAGTCATTCTATCAACGTCTCTGTCTCTGAAGGTGGAGGGGCTGTGACTCATTCTATCAACGTCTCTGTCTCTGGTAAGTATGACATCAGGACTTATTCGCTACTACACTGTACTGTACATGGTCTAGGAAATTCCTGTTCACATTGCACAACCAAACTTTCTACCTAACTGCTAGTGAATGATGACGACACACAATGCTTCATTCTGTTTTTGCCTTGTTTGGAAAGTGTAAAAAGTTTGATATTTTTTGTGAGATTCTTTTTCATCCACCTAATCAGATTTAGGAGAGGCTATATTTTTAACAATTTTAATATTTTTCAGATTCAGATAGTGTTGAGCTCACCACAGCTACATGGAAGAATGAAACACTGTGGCCTGTGTACATCACTGCTGGGATCATGGCGCTTGTCATAGTGATAATTATATCTGTCATATCAATACGATGGTGTAAAGGTGAGATGTTTTGATTTTCCACATACTTCTTTGATTTCTGCAAACATTCATAAGAATAAGCATGTATTGCAGACAGTGCATTTCGCATGACTCTGGGGGGGGGGGGGGGGGGGGGGGGGGGGCTGCTTTTGCCCGGTGATAATCTGATTTGTCCATCATGCAGGGGACTCCAGGACAGAGAGGCAATCAGAAAATCAGGTAAAATAGAGATTCAGTCCAAACAGCCATTTCATCCCATTTGTATTCATTTAAACATTCTTCTGTCAAGTATTTTTTATGTACAGTTTATATTTGATGTATATTTACAGTACATGTCGATTGACATGACCAGACAACCATCCCTGTACTGCACCCTCCATCCTCCGCCAAGAGGAAGCCCCAGAGGCCATCTTGGCCATCCCAGCACAGGTCCTGATTGTATCTATGAGAACGTGCCGCCTCAGTGACCCGACCGCAAAAACACCTGCTTAGGTGGGGACTCACGTCACATGACTTGCTTAGGTGGGGACTCACGTCACATGACTTGGACTTGAGTCAGAATTGAGTCACTTTTTAGTCATTTTACTTTAGCTTCATACATAAATTGCTTGACTTGATGAATAAAGAAACTACTTGAGACTTGAGTTCTGGTGACCTAGGACCTAGGAATCTGATTAAAAAAATATATAATAATAATAATAATAATAATAATAATAATAATAATAATAATAATAATAATAATAATAATAATAATAACAATAACAATAACAATAATAATAAAGAACGTGATGAGATTTGTTCCAGCAGAGAGAGAGAGAAACCTGTGAGCTCATGCATGGATAAGAGCGAGAATGATATCAACAATGGGAAAGTTTTAAGAAAGGAGATTTATTTTAGCTTTAGGTGTGCATGTGATGATTTTTTAAACTTTGAATACACTTTTTTTAGACCATTTTAGCTTTTCAATTTTTATTTTTTTAGCAGACTTAGGGAAATGCTTTTCTATTCATTGTGCTGTGTAACTTTTGTATTGTGCATTTATTTCATTAAAGGGTGAATCCCCTCATGATGGGGGTTACGTTTACCATAAAAGCCTCATTTTGTGCAATCAAAAAACATTATTCTTAATTTATCTGTGATTACTGTATATAACTTGTGTATTTTGGATGACTGCAATGCTGTCATTGTTGACTCCTTTTTGTACTTATTCCTGTAAATCAATATAATCATCAATATAAAAGTGAATATTATTAGCCTACTTGAAACTCCACCCCCCCTTGGGGGCGAGTTTGTTTGAGTGTGTGTTTGAACGGAGAAAGGAGTTTGCTGTGCTGTCACACATCCTGTGTAGAAGTGATATGTTTATCCTTGCACAATTCTGTTTTTTTCCAATGTGCTCTGTTAAAGCAGGACTAAACCCCAAAACACTTTTCAGCTTTTAGTTAACCAATATATATGACTTTTGGGGTGTTGTGTGAAGAATTCTGGTCAAACTTTCCACATTTGAGACCAAACTGTTACCATTGTACCATTCGTATCATTTTCAGCCGCATACGTGCCCTCTATGGGTTCAAGCCTGTCTATGGGTTAGTCCTGCTTTATTGTTATTGTTTAAGTTAGTTTGTTTTTATCTCACATTGAGCTAAATAATGATGCAGTAGTATGTGCATTTAGCTGGAAGCAGAACTAACCACAAGTCACAAACTTGGCCTATGTGAAAACAGCAGTTGTTTTCTAGCAAAAGGTCAAAACAGAAACCTGGGACTCCAACTCATCAGTCTCAAAGATTTTGCTGTCTTAATGCAACCGTCGAGCCATTGATTTTTGTGCTTTGGTGTGGTGGGAAAAATCACAGATACTACCAGAGTCCTGTCGCTTAAATCACAGAGCCTAGTACCAGAGAGTCCTGTAGTTTAAAGTCGAGCTGAACCCAAAAATGACTTTTTATTTTAGTTCAAATACTTGGGTATGCAGTGCACCTATTTAATAATGTATGCCAAAAAAAAATCTAATTTCTTTAGTTTTTCACACTTTCACATCAAGAGTTCATTTCATCAAGATTTCATTGATAACAGTAATCTACAGTTTGCTGACGTCACCTACTATCAAATTTCTACCCCATTTCAACCAATCATATCATGACATGGCAGCTGTCAATCAAATCTTCATTTCAGGATAATTTTCTCCTCCAAATGAAGGAGAAAATGGTGCCTATTGCCTGTCATCTGGCAGAATTCCTATCCCATAAACTAACTACTAACTTGGCCAATTGTATACACAATAAAGAAAACGGTAATGCCTAAGAATGCAAACAAATGTAACTGGCTCGTTAAAACTCGCATTCTAGGAATATTGTATTTATCGCAATAGCGATAATGGCGCGTGCCTGAGAGCCTGGTTGTCAGGGGTCGCCCCTCGGAGATTCCAGTCCGACCACTCTCCACTCCGGCAGCTGGCTGCCTGCGGCTCGCTGAGCTCCACTCAGCCACTAAACCTCGTGTCACCAGGCTCTTCCCGAGGAGAGCGCCACAACACGCTGAATCCCACTTGATTTGGGGGTGGAACACGCCAGGATTGGCAAAAGCCCAATCCAGTCCCCCAGAATTGTCAAATAAAATCATCGACATGCTACTATGACCTGCCTCTCAACCTGTCGTCTCAGACAAGTTATGTTTTCAGTCTGAAACAGACGCGCCACTACGGGTTCAGTTCGACTTCAAATCACAGATACTACCAGAGAGTCCTGTAGTTTAAATCACATAGATATTACCAGAGAGTCCTGTAGTTTAAATCACATAGATATTACCAGAGAGTCCTGTAGTTTAAATCACATAGATATTACCAGAGAGTCCTGTAGTTTAAATCACATATACTACCAGAGTCCTGTAGTTTAAATCACATATACTACCAGAGTCCTGTAGTTTAAATCACATAGATATTACCAGAGAGTCCTGTAGTTTAAATCACATATACTACCAGAGTCCTGTAGTTTAAATCACATATACTACCAGAGTCCTGTAGTTTAAATCACATAGATATTACCAGAGAGTCCTGTAGTTTAAATCACATATACTACCAGAGTCCTGTAGTTTAAATCACGTTTACTACCAGAGTCCTGTAGTTTAAATCACATACTACCAGAGTCCTGTAGTTTAAATCACATATACTACCAGAGTCCTGTAGTTTAAATCACATATACTACCAGAGTCCTGTAGTTTAAATCACGTTTACTACCAGAGAGTCCTGTAATCACAGATACTACCAGAGAGTCCTGTAGTTTAAATCACATAGATACTAGTTTTGAAAGTAACCTCTGGAGCTGATTGAAAATACTGTTTGTGTGGACCGAGTGGTTCCAAATTTAAGTTCCGTTGTCGTAACAACGCCCCCCACCTAGAGGGATAAAGGAGCCTAGGACTCCTGGTTTGTGTTAAAGTACCGCAGTATTTTACCCAAAAAGGAGACAAAGTTTCAGATGAATCATTTAATAATAAAAAAAAATCAGCAAATAAGACAGAAGTATAAATGTAAAAAAAGGCCTTGTCTAAAAATATAAAATAGGCACAGTCCACAGTTAAAACGTCCCACTATAATGCAGCTAAAAGAGTGGGTAAAAAGTCTTGCTCAGCCCGGTCTCTCAACAGCCAAAGGTCCCCACACCGCCGTCCAGTCCTCCGTGAGGTTGGTCACTCTCCCCAGCGCTGCCCGAGATGCGTGGTGCCTCTCCTGAAGCCGCCGCTGCTGCTATCTGTGGGAGGAGAACGACACCAGATCACACCAGATTAACAGCTGCCTTCCCCACCCTCTTCACTGCACTTAACTTGGTCTGAACAGCGCGTTCCAGCTGTCCAGACTGTAAGTAGTTCGTCTGGGTGGGTATCTTTGGTGTTGTTCAGCTCCTCTGTTGGTGTGTCTCAGTCTCCGTGGCCCCATGCGGTACTGGGTCTGTGCTGGGAGATCTCTGGTGCTGCCGTCCTGTCTGCCTGTGCCTCTGTCTCTGTCTGCCTTCTTCCCCATGAGTGAGCAGATAAAGGCCAGGTGCCTCTGCTTGATTTCTCCTGACACAGGTGTCCTAGATCCTAATTCCTGTGGCCAAAATAATAAGAACTACACACACTCAAATCTGTTACATCCAGCAAACCATCAAAATCACTCAAATGACACTCAAAGGAAAAAGCACTTAAAGTAACCAACAGGAAAATGAACAAAGTATAATAATGCATGCAACTCAAAACAATCCAATACAAAACAAAAAGAATGGCCACAGCCGCACATTTGCAGTTCTAATGGACTGGAGCATTTATGCACAAAAAACAGCGAAATACTGTATATAACAACCAGGCTAAAGATGTTTCTTAAAATGTATGTTGTCAGTGTAGGTAAAATATCAGGAGACTAATTTAGCAAAGCCACTAATATCCTATGTTAGCTTGTGTGCAAATCAAATTTGTACACCAAGATACAGTAGTGATGTTTAGCTGACCATATAGCTAGCTGACATTATAGACACAACATCTATCCCATTTATCTGTGGTGAACAATCAGGACAGAGATGAATGAACCATGTCAGAATGAAGAGAGAAGAGAGAGAGAGAGAGAGAGAGAGACATAGAGAGAGAGAGAGAGAGAAACCTTTCAATTGTTCTATTTTAGCCTAGTTCCTCATAAGGCGTCTAAAGGCCGGCTTCCCCCATTCGATATTATAGCCAACGAGACCTTTCAGTTCAGACTGAAACCAGTATGAATGGGGATGGGATGACAAACCAAATGTTTCTATGGCTCTGGTGATTCTGATGGTGACAACTCTTGAAAAAGCAGAATAGAGCGTGTTTAGCAGCACTCAGAAAACACATCTTACTTCTGCAGTAGGAACCACTGGTGGAGCAACTAAACAAGCAAGTAGAAAAAACTAGAACCCACATCAGCCCTGTGACTTAAAATGAATGTGGGCGGGCCAGAGGCGTGAAGCAGGGGCCATTGTGTGTGTGTGTGTTTTTGGTGTTTGTGTGTGTGTGTGTGTGTGTGTGTGTGTGTGTGTGTGTTTAGGTGTTTGAGTGTGTGTGTGTGTGTGTGTGTGTGTGTGTGTGTGTGTTTGAGTGTGTGTGTGTGTGTGTGTGTGTGTGTGTTTAGGTGTTTGTGTGCGCGTGTGTGTGTGTGTGTGTGTGTGTGTTTAGGTGTGTGTGTGTGTGTGTGTGTGTGTGTGTGTGTGTGTGTGTGTGTGTGTGTGTGTGTGTGTGTGTGTGACAGGTAGCCTGTCTTTATTCTCACAGACGAGCACCACATCGCATGCAGACATAAGGATCATGTGACCTGGTGGTGGTGGTGTTTCTTATAATAAGAAGCACAGCCATTTAGTAAGACCCCCCCCCTGCTACCACAATACAACAAGTGAAGGCAATCTTACGCTTAGTTCACATAGACAACCTACGCCTTGCCTTGCCTCAACCCACACCTACACCGAGCTGGGCGTGAACCTGTTACACGCTTTTGCGATCACACCGCACGCCTTTTGCACGCCGAACCTGGAGCCGAGTCACAAGCGCCTCTCCTCTCTCCCGACTGTATTTTTTCACGTGTTGTCCAGAATTGTCATGGGTAGCCTCTAGGTAAAATAAATCTGATATATTTAATGTTCTATTGATGCTGGATATGTATAACCAGGTCTGACTATAGTCGGACATTTTAGAGAGGTGATCTTGCAAGAATATCTGCTGGCACAACAACATTGTCCATCTTGCTTCTTCGGTCGCTATTCTCTCTCATGAAGATTTGTTTGCCGACAGGGAGAAAGCCCCACGTGATAGCTACCCGTCAATCTCTCTCTCTCTCTCTCTGCTCAACACTGTTGTATTAACTCCATTTTATTTTGAAATTCAGTTGAATTTGCCATTTCCCACGGATATTGTCGCGTTTTCCTTTCATGGCTTGACAGAAAAGCCTGCCTGCACGCGCCTTGTCGGCTTCAAAATAGACTTCTCGCCTAAACGATAAAATCGGCGAGGCACAGGCAAGGCGTGGGTACACGCAGGGTTCACGCTCAGGCGCCCTGTGTACACAGCCTCGTTGACTAAAACGGACGCCTATTAAAAAGCGTGGGTAAAGGCAAGGCATAGGCAAGGCTTGGGTCGCCGGTGTGAACCCAGGCTTATGCAGGGTCGGCAACATTATAGAGCGAATGACAAAGCACTTTAGTCAAAGTAAAGTTTTACTTCGTTTCGAACTCAAGCTCTCACTAGTGCCTATCATGCTGCGTACGCAGCCCTATGGAAGACTGTCATTTTGCTCCAAAATTACTTTTCATTAAAACCGACCACCCACCCGTAGGTGGCGTGGTGCCCCCCTGGGGCTGACGTGGTTCCACGTGACTACGTCACGTCCTGTCAGCCCCAGGGTCCACCACTCATTTCTTCCAGCCAGCTGAGATCCGACGCACCCAACGACGCATCGACGCAGCAAAGCTGGGTAGTGAGAGCTCTCGTTCTCACTCGTAAAACCCGGGTTGTAGTACAACCCTAACGTTTTACTTCATTTCGAACTGAAGCTCTCACTAGTGCCTAATTCAACCGACCTTGCTGCCGGGAGCACCCCACAGGGCGACCCGAAAGGCATCGGTGAACCACGGCCATATGGCAACGTTCATGCCTGACCGTCTGACATATTAGAGTGGCAACGATACTACTTCCTTGCCACCGACAGCACCGCGTGTGCGAACCGCGAACCGGACACGTCGAGACTGTAGTACCTGACAAACGTGTGATGAGAGGACCATGAGGCCGCGGCACACATGTCCTCCACCGAAACACCACGCAACAACGCAGAGGATGTCGCAACACCTCGCGTAGAATGCGCCTTGATACCCTCCGGGGGTATCTTACCCACGGCAGAGTATGCCAACGCGATCGCTTCCACTATCCAGTGTGATAAGCGACCCTTGGAAGGGGCCCACCCTGGGCCTTCTGCCCAAAGCAGACCAACAACTGGTCTGTAGTGCGTAATGAACGCGTCCTGGCCACATAGGCCGAGAGCGCCCTTACGGGGCACAGCATGTGCAAGCGTCTCTCCTCACCCGAACTGAACGGCGGGGGACAAAATGCTGATAAGTCTATGACCATAGACCTAAAGCTGGCATTAATATTCTTGGGCTGGTACGCCGGGTTAGGTCGCAACGTAACCCTGCGCCCATCGTTCCCAAAAACCATACAGGCCTGCTGCACTGAGAGGGCAATCAGGTCACCAACTCTCTTTCCTGACGACAAGGCCAGCAGCAGCGCGGTCTTTAAGGACAGAACCTTTAAATCGGCGGAGTCCAAGGGCTCAAACGGATGACCCGTTAGCCCGTCCAGCACCGCAACCAGGTCCCATTTGGGAAAAAACGCCCCAGCGACGACGGGCGCAGTTTACGCGCCCCCGTCATGAAGCGCGAGACCAAAGGGCACGCCCCCACGGGGCTCCCTTCAATTCCCATGTGGCAAGCAGAAATCGCAGCTACGTACACCTTAAGCGACTGCGGGGACTGACCCGCGTCAAGCAGGCTCTGAAGGAAGCAGAGAACTGGTCGCACACTGCAGTTCACTGGATCCACACCCTTACTTGTGCACCAACGCGAAAAGACCCGCCACTTGTACGTGTACTGAGTGCGGGTCGAAGCAGCCCTAGCACTCTGAACAGTGCTTACCACATTATCGGGCAAGCCCTGGGCTAGCAACTGGTCCCGTTCAGGAGCCAGACTGCTAGCTTCCACCTGCCTGGGGAGGGGTGGAACACCTCCCCCTCCGCCTGGGATAGGAGATCGGCCCGTACCGGCAACGCCCAGGGCGGGCTTTGCGTCAGGGAGACCAGGTCTGCAATGTCTGCCTGGGCCAGAACGGGGCCACTAGAACGAGCCGGAGGCCCTGTTCCTTCACCCTGTCCAACACCTGACGGATCAGGGGGATCGGTGGAAGTGCATAGAGCCCCTCCCGTGGCCACGCGTTCGCTAGTGCGTCGTGTCCCAATGGGGGGTTGTCCTCCTGGATCGAGAACCACAATGGGCAGTGCGTCGCGCGTCGCGATGCGAAGAGATCGACGCGGGCACGACCGAACCTGGCCCAAATTTGTTCCACCACCTGAGGGTGGAGGCACCACTCCGTATGACGGGGATAGCCTCGAGACAGCAGGTCGGTGCCGTAATTCAGCCGTCCCGGCAGATAAACCGCCGACACTGACAGGAGACGGGGATACGCCCACAGGTGAATCCCCGCCGCTAACTGGTTCAGCGCCTTCGACCGCACACCGCCCTGTTTGTTCAGGTGGGCGATCGCCGCCGTATTGTCCGAGCGAATCAGCACATGGTGTCCATGTATGATCTGCTGGAAGTGAAGCAGAGCCAGGCGAATCGCCTCCAGCTCTAGCACGTTTATGTGGCGAAGCTCCTGAGCCTCCCACCGGCCGTTCGCCGAAAAATGCAGGGGCCATTGTGTGTGTGTGTGTGTGTGTTTTTGGTGTTTGTGTGTGTGTGTGTGTGTGTGTGTATGTTTAGGTGTTTGAGTGTGTGTGTGTGTGTGTGTGTGTGTGTGTGTGTGTGTTTGAGTGTGTGTGTGTGTGTGTGTGTGTGTGTGTGTGTTTAGGTGTTTGTTTGCGCGCGCGCGCGCGCGCGTGTGTGTGTGTGTGTGTTTAGGTGTGTGTGTGTGTGTGTGTGTGTGACAGGAAGCCTGTCTTTATTCTCACAGACGAGCACCACATCGCATGCAGACATAAGGATCATGTGACCTGGTGGTGGTGGTGTTTCTTAGAAGCACAGCCATTTAGTAAGACCCCCCCCCCCCCCTCCCCCCTGCTACCACAATACAACAAGTGAAGGCAATCTTATGCAGGGTCGGCAACATTATAGAGCGAATGACAAAGCACTTTAGTCAAAGTAAAGTTAGTCAGTACGTTTACATGCATTAAAAAAATTCAAATTATTGCGTTAGTCCACCAGACCTTTGAAATGCATGTAAACATGTTAGCTCGACTGAAATCGAAGTTATAAAAGTCTGACTAACACACCCACATAATGTGATTGGGAGTCGATTTAATCCTGCGGCCAGTCGGACTATAACTGGACGAGGCGATCAGCGCATGCGCTGACGTTCTTTGACCCGGAAGTCGGACAGCGTGTAAAACTGTTATGTTAGCGGCCAGGGAATGCCTTGCTCTAGATAGAGGATAGAATAATTGTGTGACTGTGATTATTTTCAATGTTTATTATAAAACAATATTATTCTAGTCTAATTTCCATTACTCTGGTATGGCAGCCGAGTGCAATCGCCTGCATGGACATGGGCATCTCGCATGCGCACCAATGACAGGCAAATACAACGCTGTATATTGAAACATAGGCTACACTGCTCAGTGCTTAAGCATTCATAGCTCTCTCCCTTTAGCAACTTTCTCACTTGTTTAGCCTACACGGTTTTCAGATCTACGAGTTAGGCTATTAGGCTACTTAACGTTAGTTTGCTCCTCTCTCTTGCTCGATCGATCCTCTCTCTCCACTCGTCCTCTAGTCCGAGTCTATAGGAGTATTACCATATAGGGCATGTTATTTCAAAAGTGTTTTTTTGCCAAGTATTAGGCCTACATAATACGCCAGACAATCAGAAATAAAATGTGCTTGGATAAAAGTCATTGAATATCTGTAAAATAGAACTAATATATTTCCCAACATTTGATAAAATTGCCCTGGAAATTATACAAAATGCCCCCGAAGCATATTTCACAGGCGCATAAAAAAGCCCCCGTTAAAAAAAGTGAATTTCCTACCCTGATATATATATATATACACAGTATATAAATATATATATATATATATATATATATATATATATATATATATATATATATATATATAATTCCCCCCACTCCCCCCCCCCACACACTCCCCCCCCCCCCCCCCCCCCCCCCCCCACACACACACACACACGGGCACTTTGGGCATCAGGGGAAAATGGGCATGGTGCTTGGGCACCCCTAACACCCCCCTCTGCACATGCCTGCGGAGCGGTATAGAGACAGTCGGGAACGCCCATACAGGCTCTAGGAACGCCCACAATAGACGCTGGGTTAGCTGGCTCAGCCTGGCTGGGGGCGTGGTCAGGGTGGGGTAAATCCCCCGTTCTATCCATTCAGCAAAGTTAGAATTTAGCTGATAGCCCAGCCCAGGCAGACACGATCGGGATTTAACCACCGCAGTAAACGCACATCTGAGCAGACGTCTTGTGTTCTGCTCTAGAACCCCCAAACCTGTAGTTTAGAGCCGTCCTTTGGTGAGTCAGCCCATTGAGATATATCGGCGGTTTTACCCCACTCGCGCGGCAGCCATTTAACATTTTGTGGGCGTTCCCACACATGCCGACTGTCTCTATACTTTTTCCTTTAAGAGCTTAAAAACTATATTTATCGTTCGAATTTCACAATCATCTTTGCACAGAATGAAAGCCAAGGCTTTATTTGACTAGAATCAGGTAAAACACGAAAACGGCCAAAATAAACATTTCCTCGTAAAATCGCATTTCAAGAGAAACATATTAGCGCGACATCATCCGACTCATTTTGATGGAGCAGGGCATATACTAAACATACAATAATGAGTATTAATGTTCTTTAATTCTACTCACATTCTACTATTTCTTATATTTCCATTCTTACTTTGGCTATTAAACAATAATTAGAGAGAGACCATGATGATGCCAGCCTTAAAATGAGATATTCCTCTAAATCTGGCTTTCTAACGGGAGAAATTTCAAATGTAAAACGGACAAATTTTTCACATCTGACTCCCAGGAGTGGTCCCCCCAAAGCTAAAAGTGAAACACCGCCTATGCGCACAGACGCAGCTTATAGGCAACCTGCATGTCACCAAGGATTCTCTACTTACTTCTTAACACCTTAAGTGCCATAGCCGAAATAATTCGTCTTACATAATCCAACGCTTAAGTGCCAGAGCCGAGTTTACTCGTCTTACATAAACATTTTTTTTTTTTTGACGGTGGTACATCAATCAACAACTTTTACATCTTCGAGATCACTATTGGAGCAAGATAATGTGTATAATCTATTTTACCGACCCACTAAGTGTTGACAGTGCTCCCCCAGACGACCGAAATCAAAGAAAAAACTGCCGCGGGACCAAGCCGTTCAAGGAAATGCCGTGGCGATTTTACAGTAACAGACTTGTCTTGCCTGAGAGCGGCCGCGCACCGGCAGCAGCACACAGAGAGCGGAGAGCGATTTGCAAAATAGATCATAGGTGAAACACACTTTGAAACACCTCAGAAAGGCCAGAATCAACATCTGCCCATCGCCCACGCATTCCCCGGCCCATCTTGACTCGCACAAGGAGCGTCTGCACGCAGGCAAGCAGGCAGGCAGGCACACAGGCAGGCAGCAGCAAAAGCGCTTCTGACACGCCCGCTGTACAGCCAGGAGGAAGGAGGAGAAGACACACGGAGGGAGGAGTTTAAATGAGAGGGGTGAATGAGAGGGGTGTTTCCTGTTGTTATGGAGGAAATTACTGTTCAAAACTATTGTTTAGAATGTCTGACGGTCTTACTGATGCCAAAAATGAATGGTTAAAGTGACTGTTTCACAAAAAGCCATTTATCTCTGAATAAATTTCCAGACGCTGAAACCATGCTGTACTCAACGGCTAATATCTACATAACTACTAACTCTGCAAACTAACTCTTTTAGACAGAGAAAGCACACATTCTATTAGTTATTTTTAGATGATTGGTGTTCATGAATTCTTAACAGAAAAGAATCCTCGGCTGTCTCTAAAATGAGCCAGAATCGTCAAAAACACCCCTGGCACAACTTACCTACAGGAATGAAAACATGGCTGGCATTCAATGTGTTAACTGATTTCTGTCACTCAAAATGCTTTGTAATCTCTGTCATCTGCTCACTAATTACGTGTGTTAATTAATGTTATTAAAACAGTTGGTGTCAAACAGAAACATAATTTGTATTGTATACCTTCGTTTAGATGCTTTGTTTATTGTTTTAATCTGCGAACTAACCATTTTTCTATGCCTTTTAAAAACATGAATTACGCCGCTTTTACTCTGAAGGCTGAACGTCCAAACCGGAACTCTTATATTTCCTTGCTCGGGCAACCGGAAGTGTTTTGTTTGTTTGTTTTCGTTCACCCAGAGCTCTGCCAAAGAACTTTTATGGAAAGAACTGAAAGCTCCATATTGCCCCATTGCAACATCAGCGCCCAGCAGCCTCCGCCATTTTTTATTTTTGGAAGCGTGACAGCGCCAAAAGAACCTCGCACAGGCTCGCAGTGGTCAGCTGCGGTAGCGCGGGCCCCTATAATCAGCCTCTCTAAACAGTAACTCAACGGTTGAACACTCTGAATTTCGTGGATTCACATCTTTTCTGGGCGTACTGCAAATCTTGACTGAAGTGGTGTAGTGCAGGGATGTAAAACAACAACCATATTGTGGAAACTAAGCAAAATGTTTCGTTTTCTTTGTTTAGTTTTTTCAAGATAAATAGCTAATGCGGCTGTCGTCCACTCCGTCAGAAGTGTGTTGCCGTGGTTTTAACCTCGGGTCCTTTGCATTTACTATTTATCTTGAAAAAACTAAAAGAAAAAAAAGAAAAATTTTGCTTAGTTTCCACAATATGGTTGTTGTTTTACATCCCTGCACTACACCACTTCAATCAAGATTTACAGTACGCCCAGAAAAGATGTGAATCCACGAAATTTAGAGTGTTCTCCCGTTGAGTTACTGTTTAGAGAGGCTGATTATAGGGGCCCGCGCTACCGCAGCTGACCACTGCGAGGCGCATTCTGTTTCCAAAAATGGCCGGAGTTTCGTCTCTTTCCTTCCATGCTCTTTGGCTCTGCGTTCACCTAACGGAGCTACTTTCCGTCACTTCCTGTATCTGTGCTGTGCAGCTCTCGCCACTGCCACGCCCACTTAGGAGACTGAAGTTACCAGACAGACAGCCAATGACCACGCCCATTTAGGAGACCGGTAGAGTACAATTTCTTATTATTGGCGAAGAAGCCTGCAGTGGGGTGTCTCTGCCTATATTAAAAGTCTCTGGCCGTAGAAGAGGAAGAAGCGGTTGCAGCGACCAATCAAGAAGCGTTGTGGGAACACGCTTTATTTTTCTTTCAGTCTCACATAACATTACAGAAGCTAGCGTTAAGATAATCGTGCGTTCCTTTATCGCAAAATAACTGGGATGTGGAGGCTAAATGACATCACATCCGTTTTGTTAGCGTTCCATTTGCAGAAAACTTGAGCTGGGAAGTTCACTGTTCATTGGTCAGATCCAGTCACTAGCCAGGCTAGCCATTGTTAGCAATAACAGTTGATAACAAGGCATTTCGCGGCACCAGACAGCTACACAAACAGGAGACACAGAGCCGGTGAGTCTGTTCCGTCTGGAGTCAAACACAATACTTTGTCTGTGCCTGTGTCGCTGCCATGATGTTCATGTCTGTTCCAGCTAATAACACGTTACAGTCAAGCCAGCGGTGAAGCAGCAGCTAGCTAATGTTAGCATAGCAGAACCCCATTCGTACCGTCCACGCCAAACTCCATTCACAAAGTTGTCAGAGTTTGATGGTGTTTTTCCTATCGGCAGACGTACACTACACACGTGGTAGAACATAACCGCCCCCTGCCCTGTGTTAGGTGAACAGCGTTCCATGGTGGATTAACGTTAGGTCTATGCCGAATTAGCATGACTGATAATAATTTGTAGCTTTTCTTCTATGAGGTAGGCTACGTAACTTACACATCCCAGGCTCCAGGAGCTGCTGCTCAGATTCCACAGACAGCCAGGAGGTACGGGACAGCAGAGCCAGTGCTGACCTCCCTGGGGGCCTAAGCAAAATTCTGCTTAGGGGCCCTCTTACCTGACCCCTCCTACCTGACTCCTTTGGATAAAAGCGTCTGCTAAGTGAAATTCTAATGTAACTATGAACACAAAACAAAGAACACTTCTGATATAATATACTTGTTTTAGTAAAGTGTATCACTCAATTATAGTCAATACAAAAAATGAAGGCTTTTATAGAACCGAAAGCCTATGACTGCTTAGTCTGCAGATAAAGCACAAAAAGGCATAGTCATTTTAGACTCTTATTGTCATGTTACTGATCTGTTTGAATTTTGCATCGGGGCTAGTTCTCAGTGAATGGGGCAGGTATGGAAAGTCCCACTATAAACCATCATCTGTGTCGTTTCACTTCTTACTGTACTTCTTTATTGTACTCAATTGCAATTACAGAACAAATGTTGTAACAATGCATAAAAGTCTTAACTGGTTATTTGTAAAAGATAGATTGCTTTACTCACTGCTGGTCTTTATTAGAAATATTTCTGTGACAAAAACTCTGGGCATTCTGTATCAAAATCTATCCTTCAGTAAGGACAAACATAATCACATCACTAGACATGCTACTGTGGGTAACTTCACACTTCCTAAAGTAAGAACAAATGCTATGAAATGAATGGTCACTATGTGATGTTGACTGATGTTTTTTTATGTAATGCGTGCGTTTGTTTTCCTTATTATTTGTCTCCAAACAGATCGTGGCTCTGTCCAGCAGCTGCATATAGCTAACGTTAGCTCAACTCCAAAGTCCCTGTTTGGTTTATAATGGGACTAGCTCCCGGTTAGCTTAATAATATTAGCAAGTTGTTTTTGGGGTTAAAGACACAATCCCTGGACGTTTCATGTCGGGTAAATGAGTTTCTATATCATTTACGCCAGCTCTGTGAGTATGAAGTGCTTTGAATGCGGGGCTGTTTCATAACAAAAAGGGGTTTCTCTGCCAAACGGGGAGAGCCTGAGTGTAGGCTGCGCTAGCTGAGCTAATGTTTGCTAGCCACAACAGCTAACGTGGACGCTAAACAAATCCGCTGCATCCTTGCCAGGTTTGGTTTAACGTAATGCCAGCTCAGACGTTTCCCCTCCCTCTCGAAAACCCGTGCGGGACATGGATTGCAAATTGCAATAGCGTTGTTATCATCTGAAACTGTGAAAAACAGCCACACTGGCGGCAGCCATGTTTTGCTCCAGGCGCAGCTGTGATGTCACAAGCGCACGACAACATATGCGCCGATGCCGCAAGGCAAAACAAAGCCATATTGGCCTCGCTCGTATTATCGGCCGTTATTTATCGGCTAAAATGTCATTATCCGAATAATAAATAATAACGCAAAATGGCCATATTGGCCAATAATTTATCGGTCCGATAATTATCGTGCATCCCTACTCTGGAGCCCTGTCATGGGCGGTGCATTCGGAATGTGTGCAACAGCTAAATATACCCCGGGTGAAAACATCAACTTTATTCATTGAAATGGCTCAAACGTCCACCACGCCGGCTAAAACTGCAACCCCGCCTCGCTGACCCCTCCTACCAGGATGCTGCCAGGAGCTCAGTCAGAGGTCACTGCGTGACGTGTCTGAAAAGGGCTATAGTGATATCATTGCGCCCTCTGGAGGTTCATTGAAACATGATTTGAAAACACCGTTCTACTGACGGAAGCACATTGTTGTTGTTTTGATCGAGTACATTTTCACGTGCTCTACTAAAACCTTAACGACCGAATAATCGATCTCCGATTAATTGTTTGCATCCCAAATATGACCTTTGACGTAATATATCACAAGAAAACCAATACATTTCAAGTCTTCTTGGGGGCCCTACTGTAAGCAGGCGCTTGGTTTGCTTACGCGTGCGGCCGGCCTTGCGGGACAGACAGGTGTGAATGTTTCTCTCTTCCTCCAGCAGGACTGAGCAGGCGGTCATGATGAAAGGCAGGCTGAGCTTCCACGATGTCACCGCCCTGGCCCCCATGGTGCGGGTGGGGACTCTGCCCATGAGGCTGCTGGCCCTGGACTATGGAGCCGACCTGGTTTACTGTGAGGTGAGACCTGGTTTACTGTGAGGTAGGGATGCACGATATATCGGCAATCATATCGGTATCGGCCGATGTTAGTCATTTTTTAACATATCGGTATCGGTCCGATGTTGCAATCTTAATATCGGTTATCGGTATCAGCCAAATTCTTCACATTGAGATGAAATAATGCAGTAAATCTATGATTTATGTGCTTTTACAAATGTTTTTGAAATAAAGAAATGCATTACTTTTTCAAATTCAGTGTTTACATGTGTTTTTCAGTATCTACAAAATTTTATTATCATAGAAATGTGTTTTTATACAGATCATATCGACATCGGTAAATATCGGTTATCGGCCATAACAGCAATGTTAATATCGGATATCGGCATCGGCCAAAATTTTCATATCGGTGCATCCCTACTGTGAGGTGTGAGACCTGGTTTACTGTGAGGTGTGAGACCTGCTTTACTGTGAGGTGTGAGACCTGGTTTACTGTGAGGTGAGACCTGGTTTACTGTGAGGTGTGAGGCCTGGTTTACTGTGAGGTGAGACCTGGTTTACTGTGAGGTGAGACCTGGTTTACTATGAGGTGAGACCTGGTTTACTGTGAGGTGAGACCTGGTTTACTGTGAGGTGTGAGACCTGGTTTACTGTGAGGTGTGAGACCTGGTTTTAGGTTTGCCACCATTGTTGCCACTGATCTGTAAAAGTGCTTGAATTTATAAAGAGGTCCTAAAATTAAAAGTGCTTGAATTTAGCTTACCGAAATCTCTGAGTTTAAGCCTCGTGCGCTCCGTCATCTCAAAATTGCTGGTCCAAGCTTGATACACTTTCTTCCTATCTACAGCATCACTCTCTGTGCTGCGCTGTAGAGATGAAACCATATGAAAATTTCACATCGCGATTATAGTGACCAAAATGATCACGGTTATCAGTATTATCAATGTATTGTTAAAATGTGCTGAAAATGTTCAAGAAGTACTAATACACTGACAGAAAACATTTCACCAAGTTGTATATTGGAAACTCGGACCAAAAAGGATTGATATACTCACTGAAATAATTTCTCCAAGGCTGTGCATCTGCATCTCGGAGACAACATCATTTGTTTGATGATGGACAGTACACATGTTTTTCAAAGCGTACAGTTATCCTAAGGAATTTTATCACGGTTATAACTTATCATTCAAACCGGTTATTGTTTCATCCGTACTGCGCTGTGTCACTGCTGGTCGCCTACAGTGTAGGTCTCCAGAGCTCTTAAGAAACGCTGAGGATTTGATGCTAAGTGTTAATGATTGATTCCGATGCGTAAGCATGAGTAGGAACACGTTAGCATTAGAGGTCTTATGAGACTGGTGCATCACGTATATGTGATCATCTCTGGGAATTTTTTGGCCCATCATTTTGGAATTATTTGTCCTTGAAAAGTGCTTGAAATCTGTCATTACAAAAGACTGGCAGCGCTGTGGTTTACTACTGTCCTATCAGGTGAGCTGACTGGATGCAGGGTGACTTTCAGTGGAAGTGATGGATGTGTTGTAATCTGTATGTCTGTCTGCCTGTCTGCCTGTCTGCCTGTCTGCCTGTCTGTCTGTCTGTCTGTCTGTCTGTCTGCCTGTCTGTCTGTCTGTCTGTCTGTCTGTCTGTCTGTCTGTTCGTTCCAGGAGCTGATCGACATCAAGATGGCTCAGTGTCACAGAGTGGTGAACGGTAAGACGATCAATAACACTTTAGATTATTATTCATTAATAATTAATAATAATAAGCTAATTAATGAATGAATTATTATTCATACATACTGGTCCAGTAGCTTATTATTATTCATACATACTGGTCCAGTAGTGCTTCAGCTGGCAGCAGAAACGGGCTGCAGTTTAATCTGACGGGGGAAATGTGGACCGTCAATCTACGTCCACAAAGAGCTCGTTTAGTTCGTGTGTGACCAAGTCTCTCTCAGGAGATGTCTTCTTGACCAGAATAGAAAAGTTGAGTCTTTGCAGGCAGCAGAGAACGATGGAAATGTGAGTGAGAGTTGGAGAGACGAGTCCCAGCAGGAGGAGTTAGCTGTGTTGAGTACAGACAGCGTAGCTTTAGCTTCGTGCTAACTGTAACTTCCTGCACAACTCAACTCTCACGAGACTTGGAGCGAGACTTCTCCTTGAGCTCCAACTCTGCCAATACTGTTACTGTGATAATCCTGTTGTCTGTGTATGTGTGTCTGTGTGTCTGTGTGTCTGTGTGTGTGTGTCTGTGTGTGTGTTTGTGTGTGTCTGTGTGTGACTTTGCGGTTGCCAGATGTGCTGCAGACGGTGGATTTCGTGGCTCCAGATGAGCGAGTGATGTTCAGGACCTGTGAGAGAGAGAGAGACCGAGTCGTCTTCCAGATGGTGAGACAGACAGATCTCTGCTCAGGTCATACAGTATCTCCTGTCTGTCTGTCTGTCAGTCTATTTGTCTGTGGGTCTTAGGCTTGGGCCGATTTTCGAATATTGCGATGTTCCGAATATCGCTATATTTCCTGAACATCGCACTTTCTAAAATTGACCTCTCCCCTTGTGTGTGTGTGTGTGTGTGTGTGTGTGTGTGTGTGTGTGTGTGTGTGTTCTTTTTGTAAAAAGAAATTGGACAGTCTGCCCTGTTGCCGACCCTTATTTCTCTGCTTACTGTACATTATTGGTCTGTTCAGAACAGCATATCGACCTCAGTCCTTTATTCTTACTATTCATAATACTAATCAAAATAGGCAACAGTGTTTCCCCTAGAAAAATGTTCAGGCCTGGAGGGATTTTCGAAACGTACCCCGACCGCAACGGTGGGGGCCCTCGCTGCCGACACTAAACTTTTAGCTAACCTGTGTTCGCAACGATTCGAACAGTTGTATTATGGGATGTGCGTTTCCCAGGCAACGACACACGTTGACACGTTTTGGAACAGCGCTGCACGCTGGCACAATACTTCTAAAAGCAAAATGCTTATTGTTTTGAATGATTTGGCATCTTCTATTACTGTCAACATCAGTATTGTTGTATTGTAATAATATACCATAAAGGTTTATTGAAATTTTGGGGAAAGGGTTAGGATTAGGGTTAAAAAATTCTGGCCCGGCCGGGGCGCTGTTGGCTTGGCGGGCCCACCAGGCCTGTAGAATGGTAGGGGAAACACTGTAATATGGACCTGAAACATAAAATACAATAACGGGTGATAATATCATACATCACAATATTTGGGCTATACTATACTTACTATTTCGCGAATTCGCAATACAGTATTTAAATTTGGATCTTGTCCAGGCCTAGTGGGTCTGACTGCAGTGTGTCTCTGTCTGTCCACAGGGGACAGCCAACCCGGACCGAGCGCTGACCGTGGCCCGGCTGGTGTGAGTCCACTGTCCCATTGCCCTCTAACCCAAACCTTCATCCTAACCCTGATCCTAACCCTAAACCTGATCCACTCAGCCCGTGTCAGTGGAAACTGGAGACCAAAACGCACAGTGTTCGCTAGGGATGGGTATTTGAATACATTTCCATAATCAATCGTCGGGAAAATAAACGATCAATTATAGATTAAACATTGTTAATAATAACTAGGGATCTCGCGTGCTACGCACGCTTGATGCCTAGGCTAGCCCGCTGCGCGCCCTCGCCTGCCCTGCAACTCGACCGCTGTGCGGGCTCACTTGCTCCCTCACCCGCCTTGCAGCTCACCCGCTGTGCGGGCTCACTTGCTCTTATGACATCACTGATGACTGCGTCGCGGCCTTGCCTGCTCTATGACATCGTAATTAGGGCAATCGCCTAATTAATTACCTCCCGATTCTACCTACCGTAAATTCCGGACTATAAGCCGCGGCTTTTTTCCCGTTTTTTGGCCTTTTTTGGCCCCTGCGGCTTATATAACGGTGCGGCTTATCTATGGATTTTTTCCAAAAAAAAAAAAAAATCTCTCTTTTTTTAGCACTCTTTCTAACTATAAATCCACTTCTGTTTTAATTTCCTCTCTTGCCCTCTTTTAACAACATAACATAACATAACATAACACAACACAGGTAAGCAGAAAGAAAAAGACGAAGCAATCATCGCCATGAATGAGGAAATGACTCACCTGCTGGAGGCTGGAGATACACGGCTTGGGCTAAACTTTTACTCCGTGAAACACTATCGATTAAGTCCGACATCGCTCAGAGGTTTGAGCAGCTTGAAAACAAGTTTGAAAACGTGCAGAAGTCCATCCACTCACTCACTAAAGAAAATAATGCAACCGTGAAGAGTTTCTAATGCGGAAAAGCGCATCAGCGCACTGGAGGACAAAAACAACACAGTGAGTCCGAAAGTGGATAAAATGCAAAAACATCGAAACGCTGCACACGCAGGTTGATGACTTAATCAGCAGGAGTAAAAGAAATAACATTCGCCTGATCAATGTAAAAGAGGGAGCTGAGATTGGTGACATGGACGCTTTCGTGGCAAAATCCTGTGTTACATCCTGGACCTGAAGGAAGGCGAGAAACCACCAGAGGTGGACAGGGCACACCGGGCGCCTCGGCCACGTCCAGACCCCGGCCTGCCACCGAGGGCCATCTTCATCTGCCTACTCCGCTGGCCCGACCGTCAACTCATCCTCCAGGCTGCGGGGAAGAAGCCCCTCACCTGGGAGGGTACGCGCTTTTTCGTCCGGCAGGACCTCTCCGCGTTGGTGCAACAGAAACGCGCAACATACAACAGCATCATCGAAAAGGTTAAAGTCAATGGATATCGCTTTGGCGTACTGTACCCAGCGAGACTCGTCATAACCATTGATGGACAGCGGCGGAACAAGAGCTCAAAGTGAAACTGCCGAATATCTTTTGAGTTGGACTGGTCAATAGTACTGTGAGTAACTAAAATAAAAAAATAAAAAACGGAATTCTCTCTTCTTTAGCACTCTTTCTAACTATAAATCCACTTCTGTTCTAATTTCCTCTCTTGCCCTCTTTTCACCACACCGCGGACACTGTGTGCACTGTAAAAAAAACAAAAAATACCATTAAAACACCCGCGGCTTATAGTCCGGTGCGGCTTATATAAGAAAAAAATAGTCACCTTTGAAGGTGCGGCTTATAGACCGGTGCGCCTTATAGTCCGGAATTTACGGTACTTATACTCCCATCACTTATATAGCCTCACACTGATGACATCACAACATTAGCTAATTAGGGCTGTGATGGACCAAGCAAGCCGGCAGGAGGACACAGGGAGAAGGTGCAAAATTAGGGGTTTATTTACCCAAAAGGTAATACAAAGGGTAACAAAACCAAATGTGAATTACAAAAAGACAATGAAAAACATAAATTGTGGGCCCAAAATATAGCTAATAACTCAACAGAAAACTTAACTGAACAGAAGAAGAGCCTAAAAGCAACTGAGGAACTCAGGGGTATATAGGCCTGGCCAGGTACATAAAATTAAGCAGGGGATAAATTAATTAAGCTATACAAAAATAAATAACTACGTTCAAAACAATCCAACACAAGTAACTCGGTTATATAATATAAATACATTGGCCTTTCAATTGTTTAGGATTATGTTTTTTACCATTGAATATATAGATATAACAGCTAGACTAAAGCTAATCTCCCCCCCTGTAGTCTCCCGGGAGATGGTGCAGTCCACCACCCCACCTCTGGTATTTAGTAGGGTCCGGAACGATTGCTCAGTCTTTGCCTGTCCGTGGAAGAGGTGGCGGACGACTCCCGGTGAGACACGCGTGTGGATCGGCATGGAGGAGGAGAAAGAAAGAAGGTTGTATAAACCACAGCAAAACGATAGAAACAAGTTCACTAAAATGCATGCACTCAAATCAGAAGCATGTAATATCAATCATGCAAATAAAGTTTGATCATGTTTGAAACTAAGCTTTGTTATGTGGTGGTGATGATGATATGTAAAGGTACATGCTGATACAAACTAACTGAATGAACAAAGGGAAAGATGTGTTGTAAGCGTGTTTTACTGACACGATGTGCGGCGATTTGGTGCAGCCGTCACAAGGGCAATCACCTAATTAAAAAATCCGGCTCCGTCGGGTCACCCACACGGGTGCCCCTTACACACCCTGAAGGTTTCAGCCCGATCGCACGTAAAACAGCATAGCTGTGCCCGAACACAGAACTTGAAACAGTGGACAGGGCCCACATACCGGTACTCAATTTTATAGATATAGATTATTATTATTATTATTATCATTATTAGTATTATTTATTTAATTATTTTCTCTAAACAGGATTCAACAATCACTATGGATGTGGCTCCAACATCCAATATGTACATCATTATTTCAGAAAGATCATCTTCACGAATGAACAACACTTTTATGATTTTTTGCCAGAAAACGCTTTAAAAAAGATCACAAGTGGTGTTTGTTCATTTGTGAAGATGTTGTTTGCTGAACACAAAGGTCTCAGTTTCATAAACGTGTGTTAACCACAGACCTCATTTCAGGCATTTAACCAGAATCCCCATACACAAATCCCATCGACTTCCAGACGAGGGAACCAGGCCATGCTATCTTCCCAGTTGTAGGACTCATACGTGCGGCACTCTATTGCTCACACAAACTGTGCACCCCGCACGTTCTCCAGACAAAGTTTGCCACCTGTGTCTCAACAAATGCAGGGAAAACCCTGAGTTGGAGACTCTGGGAAGGTGGGAAAACGGTCAAATCCACCCAAACTACTGTATCTCTTATCTATCTCTTTAACCAAACAAACCATGTGATCCAAATGTGATCTCCTTTTGATAATTCGATAATTTTTTTACTGAACCTCCCCTGAAACTGTTTGGAGCCTCCCTGGGACTGACTCACTTAGTGACTGACTGACTGACTGGTGAACTATGCCTTTAAAGCATATGAATGAAAGGACTAAAAAAAAAGCACCATAAAGAGCTGAGACAAAGATAAAACAAATCAAATTTGAACAATATGACAGTATACCAGCACATCTGAAATGTGGCATGTGATATGAGTCAATAATACACAATATTTATCAATGTTTTAAACTGTCTGTGCCCTACAGGCAGGACGATGTCGCTGCTATCGATGTGAATATGGGCTGTCCGAAAGAGTACTCCACTAAGGTCAGTGTCCACCCTGCTGCTCTGTCACCTCTGTCTAGCTACCCTGCTGCTCTGTCACCTCTGTCTAGCTACCCTGCTGCTCTGTCACCTCTGTCTAGGTACCCTGCTGCTCTGTCACCTCTGTCTAGGTACCCTGCTGCTCTGTCACCTCTGTCTAGGTACCCTGCTGCTCTGTCACCTCTGTCTAGCTCCCCTGCTGCTCTCTCACCTCTGTCTAGCTGGTTAGTGTTAGGGTTAGTGTTATAACCCTAAACCTCTGTCTAGCTGGTTAGTGTTATAACCCTAAACCTCTGTCTAGCTGGTTAGTGTTATAACCCTAACCCTCTGTCTAGCTGGTTAGAGTTAGTGTTATAACCCTAAACCTCTGTCTAGCTGGTTAGTGTTATAACCCTAAACCTCTGTCTAGCTGGTTAGGGTTAGTGTTATAACCCTAAACCTCTGTCTAGCTGGTTAGGGTTAGTGTTATAACCCTAAACCTCTGTCTAGCTGGTTAGTGTTATAACCCTAAACCTCTGTCTAGCTGGTTAGGGTTAGTGTTATAACCCTAACCCTCTGTCTAGCTGGTTAGGGTTAGTGTTATAACCCTAAACCTCTGTCTAGCTGGTTAGGGTTAGTGTTATAACCCTAACCCTCTGTCTAGCTGGTTAGGGTTAGTGTTATAACCCTAAACCTCTGTCTAGCTGGTTAGGGTTAGTGTTATAACCCTAAACCTCTGTCTAGCTGGTTAGGGTTAGTGTTATAACCCTAAACCTCTGTCTAGCTGGTTAGGGTTAGTGTTATAACCCTAACCCTCTGTCTAGCTGGTTAGTGTTATAATCCTAACCCTCTGTCTAGCTGGTTAGGGTTAGTGTTATAACCCTAAACCTCTGTCTAGCTGGTTAGGGTTAGTGTTATAACCCTAAACCTCTGTCTAGCTGGTTAGGGTTAGTGTTATAACCCTAAACCTCTGTCTAGCTGGTTAGGGTTAGTGTTATAACCCTAACCCTCTGTCTAGCTGGTTAGTGTTATAACCCTAAACCTCTGTCTAGCTGGTTAGTGTTATAACCCTAAACCTCTGTCTAGCTGGTTAGGGTTAGTGTTATAACCCTAAACCTCTGTCTAGCTGGTTAGGGTTAGTGTTATAACCCTAACCCTCTGTCTAGCTGGTTAGTGTTATAACCCTAAACCTCTGTCGATTCATCTCAATTATTTTCTCGACCAATCAAATAGTCGCTTGGTCTATGACTATAATGTCACAAAATGGTGAAAAATGTTGATCACTTTTCCCCCGAAGATGAAGATGAAGATGACGTCCTCAAATGTCTTCTTTTGTCCGTCCAACAGTCCAACAGTCCACAACCCAAAGATCATCAGTTTACTGTCATAGAAGACTAAAGACACCAGAAAATATTCACATTTGAAGCTGGAACCAGAGTTTTAGTATTTTATTTCTTAAGATTACTCTAATGATTAATCGATTATAAAGTTGCTGATTAATCTTCTGTTGATGGACTAATTGATTAACTGACTAATTGTTGCAGCTCTACCTCTGTCCCCTGTCTGTCCCCTGTCTGTCCTCTGTCTGTCCTCTGTCTGTCCTCTGTCTGTCCCCTGTCTGTCCTCTGTCTGTCCTCTGTCCTGCAGGGTGGGATGGGAGCGGCTCTTCTCTCAGATCCTGACAAGATCGAGGCGGTGAGTCTTTACTTCCTTCTATAATCTACAATATGACGAAACAAAACAAAAATGTTATATGAATGTTCGACTTTGCTTGCAGTCACAGCAGTGTGAATGTGAGAGATAAAGCATGTTTCTCATATGGAGGACCCTCATTCAGTCCACATTAGAGCCACAGACCTCCATCTGAGGAGGTTAGCCTTTCAGACCCACATCTGAGAATACAGAGCTCCATCATGACTGTCTGTCTGTATTGTAGGTAGAGAGATAACAGAGAAGCTAAACAAACACTCCCAACTTGATACCCCGAACCTTGGGGCACTTCCTTCACGTCGGTTAGCAGAGGATCCTTGGTCGTTGGATAATTAGCCTGATTCGTAGTTGTTAACATGCATTGTCCCATCAAGGCACGGAGATCCCGCCCACTCTAATCCCGCTCACCAACTGGATGGCCGTGTTGGCAAGCACCTGTTTTCCCCTTGGCAATCACCGTCAGCGCATTGAAAGTCGTCGGGAGTTTTAGGACAATATCTGGAATATCTGCCCTGGCCTAGACGTGCAAGAACCTCTCAGCTTCTCAAACTTCTCTGGAACTTCACAAGAACTCCTCAGCTTCTTTTCTTAGGAACTGTCCTAGACGTCGCTGTCCTGGCCTAGACTAGACTGTCTAGACACATGTCACGTGCTCTACTTATAGCTGTCCAATTCCGACATCTATGAGCTCACCGATGATGTAATCAGCGCGGTGGTACCTATGACATCATTGTACATGGTAATCGCCGATGATGTCATCAGTGATTATGACATCACTGGGGTCGTGAAGTTTCGTGGCTCTGATGACGTCACTTCGTGGTAGCTCTAGGGAACCGGCCGGCCTGATTGGCCCCGGATTGGGCCCCTTGGGCCTAAAAAAAAATAAAGTTTGGTTCCTGTTGGTTGTCAGTTGAGGTGATAGGTAGGGTAGGGTTTTTATTTTATTTTTTTATTTTTTTCCAGTGGCAGCAAGGGATAGATAGGAAATATATATATATTTTTATTTTCCTTAAAATTACAGCAGCGATGGATACTTTTTTCATAACATAGCCTACATGTACTCTACCACTCCGCTCTGCTCTACACACGTTTTTATATGAACAAAATATTTAAGTCAATATGAATGCTTTCATATCAAACATGTTTGATATTTAGGACTGAAAATCTGCGTGAATACATCATCCTGCTGCTGTGCAAGACTCCCGTCATTATCGTTAATTGACGCGGCGCCGCACTGCAGGCATCAGATAGGCTACCAAATACCAACAGCACAAGAACCATGAGTATTTTGGGGAAAATGTCACTAATTTATATCACAATGAATGA
>NC_139652.1:3127339-3172339 GCF_964638095.1 Poromitra crassiceps
CCGTCATTATCGTTAATTGACGCTGGCGCCCGCACTGCAGGCATCAGATAGGCTACCAATACCAACAGCACAGAACCATGAGTATTTTGGGGAAAATGTCACTAATTTATATCACAATGAATGACCAATGAATAAAAAGTTGTTATACCGTAGTTTTGAGCCCCTGCCAGTCAGAGGCTGTTAATCTCCTACCTGTCTATCAGGCAGTGTGGGGGGAAAAGGCATTGCTGCTGGGAAGCAATCCAGTTTATCCAAACCTTTTGCCGATCTCATGATGACATGCAGCAGGGAAATATATTTTGGTAGCCGATGTGTTTGTGTCCTCACTTGTCCAGACAATCTTGCTATAGAGTCTCGTTGTTTACACGCTTGTTAAACTGCCGTGAGATTCATTTGTTTGGGGAGCTGGGAGCATATATGAGATGGGCTGAAAGAGGAAGAAGAGAGAGAGCTCGGGTGGCTGGGGGGCGGAGCGCTTTGGTGGCTGGAACCCCATTTGACGCTCCAAAATCGAAACAGGTTCAGAGTATGGCCGGTCGTCAAAGTGATTATCCTCCCGATAATCTTAATAAGATCCTGTAGTGCGTGGTGCGCCACATTTACAAATCTTGTAGTGTGTGCATGTTTGAGATTCTAGGGAAGATAATCTGGGAAGATTCTCCTGTAGTGCGTGTCACAGCCCAGATTTCAAAATCGGCTAGGATTATCAGAATCCTGTAGTCTGAGCCCACCTTTAATGTTACCAAGCTGCTGAGTGGGGGGTCGACACCACATCGCTGGCGATATCCGTCCATTTGTCAGCTCTGCTCTGTCCACTTTGCTGGCTGCTGATATGAATATACAAGGGTACTGTTTAACTTCCTGAAGCACGTTTTCAAATTATTTTAACCCCAATCTCACAATTTTGGTTGGCAGGCTAGCTAGTGCTGCATGGGCAGATTTTTTTGATTTGATTTGATTTATTTCTGGGTAAAAAAAACAAATACAAACATCACAGGATGCAGGTATTGCCCAAAGGATAGCACATCAAAGTATTTACACACTTGTTTCCAATGTGGTCCTTGGTGTCAAGACAGTACATTGAATGACATACAGTACATGCAGCCAGTAAAATCTACAAAAAACACACAAAAAAATAAATAAAACATAGACGAGAATATACTCTAAGAAATAATAGCTCTAATCATTAATTGACCTCCACAAGAGCTGCTTCACATGCTTTCTATACACACCTCTGCTCTGGCACTGTTTAATCTGTAGGGGAAGGCTATTCCATAGGGTAATGCCAGTGTAGAAAAAGGTCACTCTGCCAGTATTATTCACACGGGGAATTTTGCAAGACATTACGCTTGCCCGTGTATTGTGGCTGTGCTGATTGTGTACCATTTCTATATGAGTATCCAGGTACCTTGGTGCATGTCCATTTATAATGTCATACATTTTCATTAGTTTCAGCTGCTCGACTCTGCCCTCTACTGGTAACAGGCCAACTCGCCGGAATTCATGTGAGCCAACATGAGTCCTCGGCGGAGCATTTAACAGGAACCTGACCATGTTGTTTTGCATCACCTGCATTCTGCTTTTGAGCTGCCGGGACAGGCCACTGTACCAAGACACACAGGCATAGTCAAAGTGGCACTGAATAAGTGCTAAAACTAAAGATTTTTTGACTTCCATACTAAAACACCTTGTATTACGGTATAGAAATTTTAATTTGCTAGAAGTCTTTTTAAATATTTCAGCAGCAACCAGTTCACCAGAGAGACATTGATCCAGAGAAACCCCAAGATATTTAACGAGAAGCGACACAAAGCACATGTCCGTCATGCTCCCTGCCATTTTCGTTTTAAAGTATCCGTAGCGAAAAGCACCTTCACACAGTGGCAAACCACCGTCAAATCAACAAACTCATAAAATAAATTTGGGTCGCACGTAAATTGACAACGTCGGTCGGAAACCGGAACCAAACTTTATTTTTTTTAAGGCCCAGGCGGCCGCCGAATAAGCGCCTGACCGGGAACCTTTCTAGCACTAAACTGTGTTCACTTCCTGTAAATGAAATGATGTTTAAGTTTGCTGGGGACCCCCTGGAACCCCCTCAACGACCCCTGGTGGTTCCCAGACCCCATGTTGAGAAGCACTGTACATGACTGATGATCAGCAGATGAAAGTGAACCTCTAGTCTCTCCTCTCCTCCTCAGATCCTCAGGACGCTCGTCTCTGGAGTTTCCAAACCGGTGACCTGTAAGATCAGAATCCTGCCTTCGGTAAGCTCAAAGGCCAACGCCTCCTGACACATTTGTCATCAGTGTCTGACCAAAGCAGGGACTCTGGATCAGTCTACATTTGTTAGTTAGTTTATTAGTTAGGCACACTGTAATGTTGACTTTGTGCCACTAGGTGGCGGCATTGACAATGAATCCAGGGACTCCGTTGTGAAGCAATCCAGTTTTAGTTGCCATATTTAGGTAATGGGGATAGGGAAGCAAATTGTATGCAAATTCCTGAATCGATCATCGGTAACGTTAACGATCAATCAATCAATCGATTCATTGTCATTAAAATGCCAAACAATACCAAATGTTTTTTTGTTTTTTTTGCTCAATCAAACACTTTATTTCCACAGCAGCAACATATTGCATATTCTCACAGCATTGCATAGCCTATGAAACATAAAAACTTAGAAGAATAGATATATTAAACACGTGTCGGCTTTAAGCTGCGGGCGCTGCATAGGCATCTACAACTGCCTTGAAACTGCGTCAGAGTTTTTCCTTGCACTGAGCAGATGGTGCGTTGCTGGAGCTGAGATGAGGAGGAGCGTCAGTAGAGCAAACTGGTTGTCGTTGTGTTGTATGTGTACACAGATTGACAGCGTTTGCAGGCGGCATTATTTTCTCCTTTCTGTTCACTTCGCCCGCTTTATATTCGCTTATATTCGGTATTCGCCCCTTTATATTCTATTGCATTCTAAACCATTCTATTGTGTTCTATTCTGTCCTGTTCTATTTTATACTATTCTATTCTATTCTCCCCTCCTCCTGCTTAAAGGAATTCAGTAGTTTGTGGGTTTGGTTGGATCGGGTTAGATATTTTTGGACCAAAGAGTGGATTTGCGTGTGCAAATCGAGGCAAGATACTGGTGCGCTCACGGCAGCAGGGCCTTTTTTAGCACTAAAGGTCCTTACACATCAAGAGCGATGTGAATATACGGCACGAAATTGCGATGCGAGTTTTGACCCACCTGTCAATCACAGCCACAGATGTGTACAGGTCGGAAGCGAATTTCAATAACGCTCCGCGAAACTTCGCCGTTGGTATGCACAGTTGCATTGACTGATATAGGTTCGGAAAATATTATTGACGTGCAAATTAATTAAGTGTAAGGACCTTAAGAGCTGCTTTTCAGAGCTCTAAGAATTGCGCGCTTGCTGACGATAGCAGAAGGCAAGCATTTTACCAGGACACACCTGAGGCCTGTACTACAAAGCAAGATTAGTGGTTTAGCGAGGTAACTTCAGGTTTAAACCTGGTTTGGCCGTACTACAAAGCAAGTTAACTTCTTACCGACATATATTTCCATAGCAACTTATGCTTCACACTTAACCTGGTCCGCAGCAGGTTAAGTTGCAAGGATAAGATTAGACCTTAAATACACCGCCCACGAACCAATCAAATCAGCAGTTTGGAAAAATGGCCAACCCCTTTCTGGACGAGGAAGGAGCACGAATTGTAATGTTGAATTAACCAAGGACTAAAGCCTTGCACTTGTTGCAGGCTACATTTTAATTAAGCCCTACTTACCACTTTGGAATATGTTTTTATATATTCATTTTTGTGCTCTCAAGTAGCCTAGATACGTTGTTTGACCCCGCTGATCGATTGCAGCTGAATAGTGAGTGGAGACATATCACTAAACCGGCATAAAAAGGTTACATAAACGTCTCCAAAGCGCACGGTGCCGTGTGCGCAACGGAGCTGAGACTGACGTTGGGTTGGAATTGAAATGGTCATACAGCCTACTACATCTAAGCAATTTAATATGGGATCACCTGCACACAGGCGATCCCATATTAAGATGATTCATATCTAGGCTACTCCTGCATTTTGCAGCTGCAACTCTGTTGCTTTTGGCCTGTATGATGTGATTGAACTTCATATTTCCAGCATCATTATATGAAATATGGAGATATGCGACTCTGCTGACATTACAATAGCCATGTGACCACAAAATAGACTATTTTTTATAAATGAAATCTATGCCCGCACATACCGTGTCGATTCAGTTCAGAAGCATTTATTTTATTTTATTATCATTCTTTTTTTTATTGATTAGCCTATAGGAATTATTCAATCAGTGTGACTAAACACATTGATTTTATTTTATTTTATTTTATTTTATTTGACGGTTACAAATTGAAATACAATATACTGAACAAAGTACAGACACGGATCATCATTATTCATTGAGCCTAAATGGTCTATAGCTACATACGGATTTTGGACTGAGATAGATTACACATTGCTTCCACAAAAGACTGTAGATAGAGAGCTGTAGATAGCCTACGAAACCGCTCTTCAAATAAATTACTGGTGTGGATAAAAGTGGTCACTTTAGACAGTCATTCGGGAACAGTAATAATATCCAACGCAGATTTGTATTTGCGGTTTCATTCAATGAGGAAATAGGCGTGTCTGGAGCTGTCGGAGTTGGAGCAGTCCATATTGCACTCTGATTGGCAGTTGTTAAAAACCACGCCTCTTTTGCGGGCACGAGCTCCAGTGCACGGGCATTTTCATGTGCACGCGCTGTCAGCTTGATTAGAAAAACCTGGTTCGAGTTAACGAGTGCCAATCGACGTTCGTAGTACAAGTTAACTACAATCGAGCTGATCTGGTTTAGACAAACCAGATCAAGGGACAGATCCTGGATCTTCTAATACAACATTCGTAGTACAGGCCTCTGGTCTGGCTTGGGGCACGCCCACACGCCCACACCTGCATTTGCGCACAGATCCCGGCACAAAACTGGATGGTATCGTGCCGGGAACGCAAATTGAGACTTGCACGAGGCGGACGATCGCATAAGAGGCAGGGAAGATAGCATAAGGCACGCGTTAAGGTGCGCAAACTGGGGTGCAAGCGCAAAAAGCAGATGCCGCCTGTACCAAGATAGAGCCCTGTCTGTTCATTGTCCCATACCAAAATGCTTCTGCAATTTCACTCATATTTCAAGTCCACTCAGCATTAATCACTGACTGACTAGTCTCTCCCCAGACTCAAATATTACGTTGAATCGCTGCGCTCCGCATACTACATAAATGAGTCTGTGCCACTTCACAGCCACTGCTGGTTTTTGAAGGTGTGTTGAAATTGAATGAGTGACAGGTCGTAGCACCGATGAGAGAGCGGTTAGAAAAATGCGCTTCACCTCCTGATCGCAAAGTCGTTACTGATTGGGGGATACTGAATCCACCACTGGCCAATCACTGGCCAAGTGAACGGTTCCCTCCCATAACCAGCCGGCTGAGGGGAAGTGTCCCAGACCCAGAGAGAGCTCTGCAGCATGCAGTAACGTAGTGTATCAGACCCAGAGAGAGATCTGCAGCATGCAGTAACGTAGTGTATCAGACCCAGAGAGAGCTCTGCAGCATGCAGTAACGTAGTGTATCAGACCCAGAGAGAGATCTGCAGCATGCAGTAACGTAGTGTATCAGACCCAGAGAGAGCTCTGCAGCATGCAGTAACGTAGTGTATCAGACCCAGAGAGAGATCTGCAGCATGCAGTAACGTAGTGTATCAGACCCAGAGAGAGCTCTGCAGCATGCAGTAACGTAGTGTATCAGCGTAAGAACTCTCATGGGTCTGGCGTTGAGACTACTGACTGACCAACCAATCACTGACTGGTCAAGGGCGGAGCTATATGACTGGTGGGCGGGGCTTGTGTTGTTTCAGCTGCAGGACACGCTCAGTCTGGTGCGGAGGATCGAGCAGACAGGAGTCGCTGCTGTGGCCGTGCACGGCAGGTACACACATACACAAACAATACTACACACATACACAAACAATTCTACATACATGTTGACATCATAGAGACATTTCAGCACAGAGACTGAAGCTGAACTTGTGTGTGTGTGTGTGTGTGTGTGTGTGTGTGTGTGTGTGTGTGTGTAGGTTTAAAGACGAGCGTCCGCGACACCCCGTCCACTGTGACTACATCCAGGCTGTGTCCCAGGCCGTGTCCATCCCCGTCATCGCCAAGTGAGTCTGCTAAATAAAGGCCTGGGCCAGTATTAGGAAATATGGTTGTGTTTTCTAGCAAGTGTCTGTGGAGATGCATCCAGATGTCACCAAGAAACCACACCCGGGTGTTGAAATAAGCAGTGTGAGGCGTCTCTCTGGGATCTGGGAATTTCACGGTTCAAAGGTCACGAACTCCGACTGTGACGTCACCTGGGCGCGATATTTTCTTTTGGATGATGGCGAAGGCTATGCGAAGGCATAACCCACCCCTCTCTGCCTCTGATTGGCCTAGCGTCAAACTTCCATCCAAACACATTCGCTTGGCTATCCTGCATTACATCTCTTTCTACACTGTGGTCAGACTGTCAGACAGCAGTTACGCTTGCTAGTTCCCTGTAAATAACCCTGTTTTATATCACCCATGATGATCAATTCACAATTCTCTGTCTATAGGCTACATACGTGCACTGCCAAGAGTAGCAGCAGCGTTATAACCATAGATATATGACTATTAAAAACATAAACACACTGGTGTGTTTCATGCAGGCTAGCAAGCGTAACTGCTGTCTGTCTGAGTCTGACGGTCTGACCACAGACTGTAGAAAGAGATGTAATGCAGGATATAGCCAAGCGAATGTGTTTGGATGGAAGTTTGACGCTAGGCCAATCAGAGGCAGAGAGGGGCGGGTTATGCCTTCCTATAGCCTTCGCCATCATCCAAAAAAAATATCGCCACCTGGGCTCAGATTTTCTCTGCCGAACTCGGGGAGCCTCACCAGCCCCGACCTCAAAAATCCAAGATGGCTGCTCCGCGCTTCAACAGTAGTTGAGTTGTAAATACTGCTTCTGTCTTGTGTCTCATTAAATCAGTTGTACACACACAGTACTGTCTAACTTCTGTCTGTGTGGACATGTTGCGACAGTGTTTGTATGCTCAAAATTAGGGCTGCACGATTAATGGTATTTTCATCGTCATCGCGATATGAACATGCACGATATGATATGAACACATCGCAAAAGTCACGTGTCATCGCGATGAGGAAAAAAAAGATAGGTTACAGGAGCAAAAGCTCTTTCTTGTCTCGTGTCAAACTCTGCACATTTAGGGTTGCCGACCCCCATCGACCGCTGAGCCTTCTACATCGGACCATCGTGATGAATTACCTGTTTCAACTGGCCTGTTTCCATGAAGTGGCTTCCATGACGTACAGGCTGCTGTGTTTCTATCTCTCCTTCAAGTCACACTGAACCCAACGCAACGCAAGTAGCGCGAGGGTCGGAGACGTTTCAGAGTCTGAAAACAAATCTTGTCTGAGATGACAGTGTTGAGAGGCGGGACATAATAGCGTGTCGATGATTTGATTTGACAATTCTGGGGACTGGATTTGCCATTGGCCAATCCTGGTGTGTTCTGCCTCCAAACTGAGTGGGATCTGCAGAGGACCAGGCAGCCAGCTGCTTCCGTGTGGAGCGGAGCGGACAATCCGATGCATGAGTGCTGCCCGCCCGCCTGGAATCTCCGAGGGGCGTCCCCCACGTTAGAGCCTGGTGACGCGAGGTTACCTTACGTTAACGTTATCCTGGAATGCGAGTTTAACGAGCCAGTTACATGTCTTTGCATTCGTAGACATTACCGTTTGCTTTGTTTTGTATGTTACATTTTGCTGTTTGCTGCTGTGCACTTTTTTTATATACAGATCCTTTCCAAAAAAAAATTATATCATGGAAAAGTTAGTTTTTTCCCATAATTCCTTTCAAAAAGTGAAACTTCCATAGATTATAGATTCATTACACACAAAGTAAATTACTTCAAGTATTTATTTGTTTAACTTTGCATAAATCTGGCTTCCAGCTCATAAAAACCCCCAAAACAGTATTTCAAGAAATTAAATAAAACATAAAACACATAAAACAAATCAAGAACCGATCTTCTGAAAAGTTATGTTCATGCCTGCACTCAATACTTGGTCAGGAATCCTTTTGCTTTAATTACTGCCTCGATGCCGTGATATTTCCATGATATTTCCATGATATTAACATTTTTGGAAAGGATCTGTATGTTAAAACATGGTTGCCACTGTGTCAACCAAAGGCCAAGAAATGGTTGATTTTACTTTTTTTTGGGTTGTTAATGTGGAGCCTGAATAAGTGGTGCAGGTTTGCAGGTCCAACCCTTCTCCTCCACCCACCTCTCCCCTCTCTCTGACAGTGTGTGTGTATCGACCTGTCTGTCTGTCTGTCTGTCTCTCTGCAGTGATGGCTCTCTCATCCTGTCTGTCTGACCTGCCTGTCTGTCTGTCTGACCTGCCTGTCTGACCTGCCTGTCTGTCTGTCTGTCTGTCTGTCTGACCTGCCTGTCTCTCTGTAGTCATGGCTCTCTCATCCTGTCTGTGTGTCTCTATTAGTGGAGGCTCTCTGGACATGTCTCATCCTGTCTGTGTGTCTCTCTTAGTGGAGGCTCTCTGGACATGTCTCATCCTGTCTGTGTGTCTGTCTTAGTGGAGGCTCTCTGGACATGTCTCATCCTGTCTGTGTGTGTCTCTTAGTGGAGGCTCTCTGGACATGGTGAAGACCCTCATCCTGTCTGTCTGTCTGTGTGTCTCTCTTAGTGGAGGCTCTCTGGACATGTCTCATCCTGTGTGTCTCTCTTAGTGGAGGCTCTCTGGACATGTCTCATCCTGTCTGTGTGTCTGTGTGTCTCTCTTAGTGGAGGCTCTCTGGACATGGTGAAGACCCATGCAGACATCTCTTCGTTCCGGCAGGCAACGGGTGCCTCCTCTGTCATGTTGGCGCGGGCTGCCATGTGGAACCCCTCTGTGTTCAGCCAGCAGGGGGTGCTGCCTCTGGAGACAGTCATGGAGGAGTACCTCAAATATGTGAGTGAGCTGTGGGCCTTCAAACGTCTGGGAAAAATGTGTTAAAATTTAAATTAAATATAAAGCCTTAAAATGTAGTGGCTAAGCCTAAACTTAAAGCCACTGAGGGTCTTCAGGTAAGAATCCATCACAGATGTGTATAAATCTTCATTAACAGTTCACAATACAACAAGCTGTGGCAGCAGCTAGCAACACACCTGTTGATTGGTTGCACCCACCTACCTAAATAACATGTGACCCAAAGTACAAGTGTGACACCTAGTGGCCACTTTGATATCCTGCATAGATAACCCTGAAATGCCTCCTACAAAATGTGTTCACTCAGCGATCAGCTTCTCTTTGTTTCTCTGTAGCCCTTTTCCCACATGCGCTTTGTACCGCAAAATGACCGGAACATGGTCTAATGCCTGCATGTGAGAAAGGCGCCGTGCCGGTATAAGCGCGACCCCGTCGTCGCGGCCATTTCACCAGTTTTGAGCCAGTCAGAAGAACGGTATGCCGCGATAGGCAGACAGGTGAGAAAGGGGTCCAGTCATTTTCCACGACACCGGTCCTTCTCTCATCATGGGCGAAGTGTACACACTTGCTTAACGTTCACTTCCAGCTTGCGTCATCTAATCATTCGCGCACATCAAAGCAAACTACTTCCATTTCATCGCTGTGCAATGAAAGCCACTTATCTCCAAATCGCCAACTTTTCAGGAAATGAAAAAAAACCCGTGCTCTTAAAATACTGAACACCACGTTGTCATATTTGACACATGTCTTCATTGTAGACAGTTTATCGCTGAATGTGTCATTACATTATTAATATCTTACCTGAATAAGCTCAAATGCTGTTACAGGATTATCACACAGTGTCTGGGGCACTTTCTGCTGGCCAGACAGCAGCGTGTGGGAGCCTGCGCCTGCCTTTTAGAGCGCGAGCACGAGCCGCTGTGCTCCAGGCAGCGGGGACGCGCGGGCAGAGCTCTCACTCTGCCAAGCCGGGGAGAGTGGCTCTGTCATGGGTTGAGCAGTCCCGGAGTAACGGGACATTATTCTTGTCAGAAACAACTTCGATTTGCATACTTTAAATGAGTTTGCAGCCCAAGGACAACCCGAAAACACCTTATTGATCTAAACCCGACCCCCCAAATAACCTCCCCCCGCCCCCCAACATACAGGAAATTTCGCTCCTAGATTCTCACATGCCAGCGCTGAGGTGTGAAGGGAAATTCCGGGAAATGTCCGATATTGACTTACAGGTAATTTTCAGGTACGCATGTGGGAAAAGGGCTTGTGTGAGCTCAGGTTTCTCACTCCAGAGCAGTTTGTAGAACAATCGGCATCCTGTCTGTTAGTCGGACTAATCTCTCTTGCCAGACTTCCCTCCCCTCCGGGAGAGAGTCTGGCAGCGCTGATCTCCATTCTGGAACTGCTCCGTTTGGTTGAACCTAGTCTCGCTTGCCAGACGCTCTCCCTGCAACGGGGGAATCCAATCCTTTTCAGCGTGTAGCAACGAGCTAGCATTGTTGATGTTTCACAGCGGCGCAGGCATTTGAGATGGATAGATTCGACATGCACAGCGGCAGAGGCATTTGAGCTTATGAAATGACTTGGAATATTTTCTTTTCAATCATTTTGGAAATAAATTGTAATCCCCAATATTTCCATGCAAGCTACTCAAGTAGCCCTGGTTCTGAACCTGTCTGTCTCTGTTGCAGGCGATCCGCTACGACAACAACGCCTTCAACACCAAGTACTGTTTGTGTCAGATGCTCAGAGACAAGGTGGAGTCTGCTGTGGGCAAGAAGGTGCAGACAGCCCAGACCAACCAGGAGCTCAGGTACACGCACGCACACACACACACACACACACACACACACACACACACACACACACACACACACACACATGCACACACACGCAGGCAGCCCAAACCAACCAGGAGCTCAGGTACATGCACACACACACACACACACACACACACGCAGGCAGCCCAGACCAACCAGGAGCTCAGGTAGCCCCTTTTGTATGCACTCTGTATCATTCACATTTTTAGTACACCGCTCTGACGCGTTTTACGTCACGACCGCGTCAGAGCGGTGTACCACACACTCTGAAGAGCTAGACCTTAAAACTACAACTCTTTTGTGTGTGTGCACTGTGCCGCCTCTAGGGGGCCTCCACGCACCTCCAGCTCTGAAATCAAAACATTCAGTCAGCCATCTTTTCTGCGCCTGCATAGCCTGCAAGCTAACTTAGCTCACCTTAGCTCAACCATGGCTGAAGGAAAAATACTGTTGTGTGTGCACTGTGTATGTACTGTGTATGTACTGTGTATTACTGTGTATGTACTGTGTACACTGTGTATGTACTGTGTGTACACTGTGTATGTACTGTGTGTGTACTGTGTATTACTGTGTGCAATTTGTATGTACTGTGTGTGGACTGTGTATTACTGTGTATTTACTGTGTGCACTGTGTGTGTTAGTGAGGCTCTGGGCCTGCAAGAGTTCTACCAGCTGACCCAGGAGCAGCTGCAGGAGAGGAGCCAGCCCCCCCTGCCCGTCCCACCGGTCCTGGAGGGAGACGTCACCGTCATGCCCGTCAAGTTCACACGGTCAGCTGTTCCTCACTCTGTCTATAGAAACATTTACAACTCAGCTGTTCCTCACTCTGTCTATAGAAACATTTACAACTCAGCTGTTCCTCACTCTGTCTATAGAAACATTTACACCTCAGCTGTTCCTCACTCTGTCTATAGAAACATTTACACCTCAGCTGTTCCTCACTCTGTCTATAGAAACATTTACAACTCAGCTGTTCCTCACTCTGTCTATAGAAACATTTACAACTCAGCTGTTCCTCACTCTGTCTATAGAAACATTTACAACTCAGCTGTTCCTCACTCTGTCTTTAGAAACATTTACAACTCAGCTGTTCCTCACTCTGTCTTTAGAAACATTTACAACTCAGCTGTTCCTCACTCTGTCTATAGAAACATTTACAACTCAGCTGTTCCTCACTCTGTCTATAGAAACATTTACAACTCAGCTGTTCCTCACTCTGTCTATAGAAACATTTACACCTCAGCTGTTCCTCACTCTGTCTATAGAAACATTTACACCTCAGCTGTTCCTCACTCTGTCTATAGAAACATTTACACCTCAGCTGTTCCTCACTCTGTCTATAGAAACATTTACACCTCAGCTGTTCCTCACTCTGTCTATAGAAACATTTACACCTCAGCTGTTCCTCACTCTGTCTATAGAAACATTTACAACTCAGCTGTTCCTCACTCTGTCTATAGAAACATTTACAACTCAGCTGTTCCTCACTCTGTCTATAGAAACATTTACAACTCAGCTGTTCCTCACTCTGTCTATAGAAACATTTATAACTCAGCTGTTCCTCACTCTGTCTATAGAAACATTTACAACTCAGCTGTTCCTCACTCTGTCTATAGAAACATTTACACCTCAGTGCTACTCTGAAAAGTCAGTCTGCTGAGGAGCTAAGATCTGAAAGACTTTCACAGCTTCTCAGCTGCTGTGTGTTTTATACAGCTTTTTGTTTTTCTTACATCTTCTACGCTAAATGTGGGGAAAAGAAGCCTGAGATCTCAGTTTTGCAGCAAAAGGCTCTGGCTGCAGTCCTCCGCTGTCAGACACGCTCAGGTCTCTTCTTCTCTGGCTGCAGTCCTCCGCTGTCAGACACGCTCAGGTCTCTTCTTCTCTCACTCTAAAGACGCTGCCCCACCTTCTTCTCCTTCTTTTCTTTTTTCAATATTTTATTATTCTTGTTTTTTTTAACAACACACAAACAGGACAGACGAACAGGTCGTCAATGTTTTTGTCTGAAGCAAGCAGTCAACAAAAGGAAGGGAAGGATGAGATAATAATAATAAATATAGCCGCAAGCGGCGATGCGGGGTCCAAGCTTCTGCTTCAAAGCTTCAAGCTTTATATAGTACCAGGAGAAGGGCATTTATGATGTCATTTATGATGTAATTTATGATGTCATTTATGATGTCATTTATGATGTCATAACTGACGTCGTCATAGAGAAGGTGACAGTCTTGTGACATCACTGATGATGTCATCTATGATGTCATCTATGATGTCATAACTGACGTCGTCATAGAGAAGGTGACAGTCTTGTGACATCACTGATGATGTCATCTATGATGTCATCTATGATGTCATCTATGATGTCATCTATGATGACATAGTGTCAAAGTTTAAACATTTATCATTTCAAGACGGTTTCACGTATCCAAATTCTTTATACAACTTTAGATCAGGGAAGTCCAGAGATGACACAGAAAAAGTTTGGGCTCATTCGGGCAAATGGCCTAGGACGAGTTCGTTTTTTTTTTTGGAAAATCTAGCAGGCTTAAATGGGTGTGAGTTATGGGTCAATACGCAAAAGGGTCTGTTATAGCGCCACCATCTGGCCAATATGGCTAATTTTTTGTCTCTGAGCAGTGGGGCACATTTCCAACCTATGTGCAAGGTCTGGCTACTGTAGCCCTTACGGTTTTTGACGTGCATGCTGTTTTAGGGCAGAATAATAATAATAAATATAGCCGCAAGCGGCGATGCGGGGTCCAAGCTTCCGGTGACTTGGGGGGTGTATGTCCCAGATACAATAGGGATCCACGCACTTCGTGCTTGGACCCCTAGATTTAAGCTGTGGTGATAGTACCAGGAGAAGGGCATTTATGATGTCATTTATGATGTAATTTATGATGTCATTTATGATGTCATTTATGATGTCATAACTGACGTCGTCATAGAGAAGGTGACAGTCTTGTGACATCACTGATGATGTCATCTATGATGTCATCTATGATGTCATCTATGATGTCATCTATGATGACATAGTGTCAAAGTTTAAACATTTATCATTTCAAGACGGTTTCACGTATCCAAATTCTTTATACAACTTTAGATCAGGGAAGTCCAGAGATGACACAGAAAAAGTTTGGGCTCATTCGGGCAAATGGCCTAGGACGAGTTCGTTTTTTTTTTTGGAAAATCTAGCAGGCTTAAATGGGTGTGAGTTATGGGTCAATACGCAAAAGGGTCTGTTATAGCGCCACCATCTGGCCAATATGGCTAATTTTTTGTCTCTGAGCAGTGGGGCACATTTCCAACCTATGTGCAAGGTCTGGCTACTGTAGCCCTTACGGTTTTTGACGTGCATGCTGTTTTAGGGCAGAATAATAATAATAATAAATATAGCCGCAAGCGGCGATGCAGGGTCCAAGCTTCTGGTGACTTGGGGGTTATATGTCAGATAATATAGACACTGAATTGCACATTTAGTCAAAGTTGATATTTAGTAGAGTGGATATTATTATTTTTCCTCTCCAGAAAAAGTGCACAGACATACAGACAGTCACCCACACAAGTTACTTGCCTCCTTGCTGTTGTGAAGGAGTGGATGAGGTACTGCGAGAGCTGATGTTAGATGCACTGGAGACTGAGAGAGCTGATGTTAGATGCACTGGAGAGGGTGGCTGAGTGAATAGTAGCCACTTGGGGAGTTTGTGTCTTCTCTGTCCTAGGGTTCAGCTGAACCGTTGCTTCCTAAAACACAAGAAAATACTATTATATGTTAACACTCATTCTAGGGCTAGAAATATTTCTTCATCTCCAGAAAGGTGTACAGACAGACTAACAGATAGACAGACAAACAGACACTCAGACACACAAGTTACTTGCCTCCTTGCTGTTGTGGAGTGGATGAGGTACTGCGAGAGCTGATGTTATGTAGAGGAAGGATGAGCTACTTTACTTGCCGCAGGTTTGCTCTGGAAATGCTGGATGAATGCAGGATGCTGGCACGAGGTGAGTGATGACTGCACAAGTGTGATTTAAGCTGTGGTGATGGGGGCTTTATATAGTACCAGGAGAAGGGCATTTATGATGTCATTTATGATGTCATTTATGATGTCATTTATGATGTCATTTATGATGTCATAACTGACGTCGTCATAGAGAAGGTGACAGTCTTGTGACATCACTGATGATGTCATCTATGATGTCATCTATGATGTCATCTATGATGACATAGTGTCAAAGTTTAAACATTTATCATTTCAAGACGGTTTCACGTATCCAAATTCTTTATACAACTTTAGATCAGGGAAGTCCAGAGATGACACAGAAAAAGTTTGGGCTCATTCGGGCAAATGGCCTAGGACGAGTTCGTTTTTTTTTTTGGAAAATCTAGCAGGCTTAAATGGGTGTGAGTTATGGGTCAATACGCAAAAGGGTCTGTTATAGCGCCACCATCTGGCCAATATGGCTATTTTTTTGTCTCTGAGCAGTGGGGCACATTTCCAACCTATGTGCAAGGTCTGGCTACTGTAGCCCTTACGGTTTTTGACGTGCATGCTGTTTTAGGGCAGAATAATAATAATAATAATAATAAATATAGCCGCAAGCGGCGATGCGGGGTCCAAGCTTCTGGTGACTTGGGGGTTATATGTCAGATAATATAGACACTGAATTGCACATTTAGTCAGAGTTGATATGTGCACAAGTGTACCAAGTTTGTAGTAAGTAATATGTAGTAAGTAGCAGTGGTGGTGGTAAGCCAAATGGTGGCTGTCAAAGAGGCTTATTAAGCAATGGACTTTTTCTAGGCAAACTGTCATAATTTCAAATCCTAGTTTCTTGATAAGCTTAGATTTGTCACTATCCAGTTTTCCTAGTCCATTGGATGAAGATAGTGTGCTACTTCTACTGTACACTTCTGACATCGTTATAGATCTGCTCAGTGAGGAAAGGATTAAACAAACTGTTCCTGAATTGTGATCTAAGTAATTGGTTGTCACAATCAAAAGTCAATGCTTTTGTAGTAGTGGTGGTAGTCATAAATCTGGTCTGCATAAGCACAAGGCCAGAATTTGAACCATTTGTCATGAAATTAATGTAAAATCCTAACTGTTACTAGATACTCCACATGGTACATTTCTAGTGTCTCTGTATAGGTATAACAAGATTAATATTCAGGTTGTGTAAATCACCCTTTAAGTCAAACTGTTAGTGGCTTAATAGGTTATCAGTTAACAAGGTACTTGTCTGTTATTCAGATGTTTTAAAAGGGTAAGCTTGGGCACAGTGGACATCTACAAGTTGGCAATAAAAGTGTAAGCTCAAGGTTGACTAAAGGAGTTAGGATATAATGCATAAAAAACTGGGACAAAAGACAGTTAGTCTTTTGACAGTTAGTCAAGCTTCCGGTGAAAGTTTCAAAGTTTCAAAGTTTCAAAGTTTCAAAGTTTCAAAGTGTCAAAGTTTAAACATTTATCATTTCAAGACGGTTTCACGTATCCAAATTCTTTATACAACTTTAGATCAGGGAAGTCCAGAGATGACACAGAAAAAGTTTGGGCTCATTCGGGCAAATGGCCTAGGACGAGTTCGTTTTTTTTTTTGGAAAATCTAGCAGGCTTAAATGGGTGTGAGTTATGGGTCAATACGCAAAAGGGTCTGTTATAGCGCCACCATCTGGCCAATATGGCTAATTTTTTGTCTCTGAGCAGTGGGGCACATTTCCAACCTATGTGCAAGGTCTGGCTACTGTAGCCCTTACGGTTTTTGACGTGCATGCTGTTTTAGGGCAGAATAATAATAATAAATATAGCCGCAAGCGGCGATGCAGGGTCCAAGCTTCCGGTGACTTGGGGGGTGTATGTCAGAAGGTGACAGTCTTGTGACATCACTGATGATGTCATCTATGATGTCATCTATGATGTCATCTATGATGTCATCTATGATGATGTCATTTATGATGTCATTTATGATGTCATAACTGACGTCGTCATAGAGAAGGTGACAGTCTTGTGACATCACTGATGATGTCATCTATGATGTCATCTATGATGTCATCTATGATGACATCTATTTATTTATGATGTCATTTATGATGTCATTTATGATGTCATAACTGACGTCGTCATAGAGAAGGTGACAGTCTTGTGACATCACTGATGATGTCATCTATGATGTCATCTATGATGTCATCTATGATGTCATCTATGATGACATAGTGTCAAAGTTTAAACATTTATCATTTCAAGACGGTTTCACGTATCCAAATTCTTTATACAACTTTAGATCAGGGAAGTCCAGAGATGACACAGAAAAAGTTTGGGCTCATTCGGGCAAATGGCCTAGGACGAGTTCGTTTTTTTTTTTGGAAAATCTAGCAGGCTTAAATGGGTGTGAGTTATGGGTCAATACGCAAAAGGGTCTGTTATAGCGCCACCATCTGGCCAATATGGCTAATTTTTTGTCTCTGAGCAGTGGGGCACATTTCCAACCTATGTGCAAGGTCTGGCTACTGTAGCCCTTACGGTTTTTGACGTGCATGCTGTTTTAGGGCAGAATAATAATAATAATAATAAATATAGCCGCAAGCGGCGATGCGGGGTCCAAGCTTCTGCTTCAAAGCTTCAAGCTTTATATAGTACCAGGAGAAGGGCATTTATGATGTCATTTATGATGTAATTTATGATGTCATTTATGATGTCATTTATGATGTCATAACTGACGTCGTCATAGAGAAGGTGACAGTCTTGTGACATCACTGATGATGTCATCTATGATGTCATCTATGATGTCATCTATGATGTCATAACTGACGTCGTCATAGAGAAGGTGACAGTCTTGTGACATCACTGATGATGTCATCTATGATGTCATCTATGATGTCATCTATGATGTCATCTATGATGACATAGTGTCAAAGTTTAAACATTTATCATTTCAAGACGGTTTCACGTATCCAAATTCTTTATACAACTTTAGATCAGGGAAGTCCAGAGATGACACAGAAAAAGTTTGGGCTCATTCGGGCAAATGGCCTAGGACGAGTTCGTTTTTTTTTTGGAAAATCTAGCAGGCTTAAATGGGTGTGAGTTATGGGTCAATACGCAAAAGGGTCTGTTATAGCGCCACCATCTGGCCAATATGGCTAATTTTTTGTCTCTGAGCAGTGGGGCACATTTCCAACCTATGTGCAAGGTCTGGCTACTGTAGCCCTTACGGTTTTTGACGTGCATGTGCATCATCAGTCATAGATGACTGATGATGTCATCTATGATGTCATCTATGATGTCATCTATGATGACATAGTGTCAAAGTTTAAACATTTATCATTTCAAGACGGTTTCACGTATCCAAATTCTTTATACAACTTTAGATCAGGGAAGTCCAGAGATGACACAGAAAAAGTTTGGGCTCATTCGGGCAAATGGCCTAGGACGAGTTCGTTTTTTTTTGTGGAAAATCTAGCAGGCTTAAATGGGTGTGAGTTATGGGTCAATACGCAAAAGGGTCTGTTATAGCGCCACCATCTGGCCAATATGGCTAATTTTTTGTCTCTGAGCAGTGGGGCACATTTCCAACCTATGTGCAAGGTCTGGCTACTGTAGCCCTTACGGTTTTTGACATGCATGCTGTTTTAGGGCAGAATAATAATAATAAATATAGCCGCAAGCGGCGATGCGGGGTCCAAGCTTCCGGTGAAACTTTCAAAGTTTCAAAATTTCAAAGTTTCAAAGTTTCAAAGTTTCAAAGTTTCAAAGTTTCAAAGTGTCAAAGTTTAAACATTTATCATTTCAAGACGGTTTCACGTATCCAAATTCTTTATACAACTTTAGATCAGGGAAGTCCAGAGATGACACAGAAAAAGTTTGGGCTCATTCGGGCAAATGGCCTAGGACGAGTTCGTTTTTTTTTGTGGAAAATCTAGCAGGCTTAAATGGGTGTGAGTTATGGGTCAATACGCAAAAGGGTCTGTTATAGCGCCACCATCTGGCCAATATGGCAAATTTTTTGTCTCTGAGCAGTGGGGCACATTTCCAACCTATGTGCAAGGTCTGGCTACTGTAGCCCTTACGGTTTTTGACGTGCATGCTGTTTTAGGGCAGAATAATAATAATAATAATAATAACTAGCAGACTTAAATGGGCGTGGTCTATATGGATAGATGCGTATTGATCCAGGGAATCCAGCAGATGTGGAATTTTGATTCTACGCCTCACGGTTCAGCAGTTATGGGTCAATACGCAAAAGGGTCTGTTATAGCGCCACCATCTGGCCAATATGGCAATTTTTTTGTCTCTGAGTAGTGGGGCACATTTCCAACCTATGTGCAAGGTCTGGCTACTGTAGCCGTTACAGTTTTTGACGTGCATGCTGTTTTAGGGCGGAATAATAATAATAATAATAATAATAAACGGAACAGATACAATAGGGATCCACGCACTTCGTGCTTGGACCCCTAATAATAATAAACATTACAGATACAATAGGGATCCACGCACTTCGTGCTTGGACCCCTAATAATAAACATTACAGATACAATAGGGATCCACGCACTTCGTGCTTGGACCCCTAATAAACGGAACAGATACAATAGGGATCCACGCACTTCGTGCTTGGACCCCTAATAATAATAATAATAATAAATATAGCCGCAAGCGGCGATGCGGGGTCCAAGCTTCTGCTTCAAAGCTTCAAGCTTTATATAGTACCAGGAGAAGGGCATTTATGATGTCATTTATGATGTAATTTATGATGTAATTTATGATGTAATTTATGATGTCATAACTGACGTCGTCATAGAGAAGGTGACAGTCTTGTGACATCACTGATGATGTCATCTATGATGTCATCTATGATGTCATCTATGATGTCATAACTGACGTCGTCATAGAGAAGGTGACAGTCTTGTGACATCACTGATGATGTCATCTATGATGTCATCTATGATGTCATCTATGATGTCATCTATGATGACATAGTGTCAAAGTTTAAACATTTATCATTTCAAGACGGTTTCACGTATCCAAATTCTTTATACAACTTTAGATCAGGGAAGTCCAGAGATGACACAGAAAAAGTTTGGGCTCATTCGGGCAAATGGCCTAGGACAAGTTCGTTTTTTTTTTTGGAAAATCTAGCAGGCTTAAATGGGTGTGAGTTATGGGTCAATACGCAAAAGGGTCTGTTATAGCGCCACCATCTGGCCAATATGGCTAATTTTTTGTCTCTGAGCAGTGGGGCACATTTCCAACCTATGTGCAAGGTCTGGCTACTGTAGCCCTTACGGTTTTTGACGTGCATGCTGTTTTAGGGCAGAATAATAATAATAATAATAATAAACATTACAGATACAATAGGGATCCACGCACTTCGTGCTTGGACCCCTAATAAAGGGAACAGATACAATAGGGATCCACGCACTTCGTGCTTGGACCCCTAATAAACATTACAGATACAATAGGGATCCACGCACTTCGTGCTTGGACCCCTAATAATAATACATTTTATTTGGAGGCGCCTTTCAGAACACCCAAGGTCGCCTTACAGTACATATAAAAACAGTTTCACGTAATAAGAACATATACATATTAAAAACAGGGCAAATTGCAGCAGGAATAAAACATAGCTAAGAAGGAAGGAAAATGCAGATTGGTTGGGGAAAAGTGACATTAATTACAGAGAGTAGGCCAGTTTGAACAGGTGGGTTTTGAGGTGGGATTTGAATGTTGTGATGGTGTCGGACTGTCGGATGTGTGGGGGTAGGGAATTCCAGAGCTTGGGGGCAGTGCAGCTGAAGGCCCTTGCACCCATGGTAGTGAGGCGGTGTGAGGAGACCAGCAGTGGAGGAGCGCAGGGAACGGGAGGGGGTGTAGTCGTGCAGGAGGTCAGAGAGGTAGATGGGTGTTTGGTGGTTGAGAGCTTTATAAGTGAGCAGGAGGAGATATCTCCGGTTAGCACTATCCCCAAATCATAAGACGGTCATGAAATAGCCTAGGCCAGGGGTGGGCAACTGTGGCCCCTGACCTCACTCAGTGTGACGACGACCCTTGGGTCAATTTCCAAAAAAACTTTTTTTTAATTTTTTTTTACAATGCAGACGTTTCTGGTTAGGTTAGACCACCAAAATCTGTGTGTTTTATTTTACTGTAAAACCCAGTACATGCCGCTAATGGCGTTAGCATTATCCATCCACATACTGTTTAACGTTAGCATTCGAGCATTTGATTGATGTACCCCATTAAATTGCTGTAGCGGACTGTTTTAAAGCTAGAGCAAAGTTTCTGGTGTCATCTGAATGGAAGAATTACTAAATTTGAATATGAAAAATATAAATGTTGGTATAATAAACTTGGATTAGATTAGATTAGATTCTTTAATGACCACACAGCCAGGCTGGTGGAATTTGTTTTCAGTACAGTTCATACGTAAGCAATGGTCCAACATTGAACATCATAATACACACTGTACCAGTCCTTTTCATCAAATTAGTAGCTATAATTGGGAGTGATGGTGTTACAGTAGGCTACTGGTAGTGATGATTTTTTGTGTGGCCCCCTCTATCATCAAAGTTGCCCATCCATGGCCTAGGCTGTCTCCTTAAACCTTTGCTAAATTATTCATTAGGGGAGATTTCACCACTCACAACTGTTTTTTGTGGCAGCCTTGCAGGGCTTTTATTTTGAAAAGAAAATGCACTTCGGTGACAAGACTGGAGATGTGGCGAGTTTCACAGAACTTCAGCTTGACGTAACGTTATTGTGTTCAAAATAACTGACGCAGAAGAGACCTGAGCCTGGAGCTGGCCTGACAGCCAGACAGACCCACCTCGATTCCCTGGATCTGTTTAAACTGCTCTGACTGTGTTGAACCTGTGTGTGTGTGTGTGTGTGTGTGTGTGTGTGTGTGTGTGTGTGTGTGTGTGTGTGTGTGTGTGTGTGTGTGTGTGTGTGTGTGTGTGTGTGTGTGTGTGTGTGTGTGTGTGTAGGAGGGAGTATCCGCCTCACATCACCCCTAAGATGTTCCTGCTGGAGTGGACCCGCCAGGAGAAGTTGGCGCAGCCGCAGTACCACACGGTGAGAGGACCTGCTCTTTTTTCTCTTTTTTTCTTTATTTTTTTTTTTATTTTGCAATTTTTCAGAACATCGAAAACAAAAACAGGCTCAGACACAAAAAAAGAGTTAGAGAAAAAATATTCTCATTATTATTATGCTATGCTATGCTATGAATTTATGCTCACACACTCAGTGTGCTCACACCAGCGGTATTCAGGGGCCCCACGGTCATAGAAAACCTGCAAAAGTCATGGTATTTCAAAACCTCATTTTCCAGGCCTGGAAACGTCATGGTATGGTATTTCAAAACCTCATTTTCCAGGCCTGGAAAAGTCATGGTATTTCAAAACCTCATTTTCCAGGCCTGGAAAAGTCATGGTATTTCAAAACCTCATTTTCCAGGCCTGGAAAAGTCATGGTATTTCAAAACCTCATTTTCCAGGCCTGGAAAAGTTTTGAAATTGTATCCATGATCATGTGTGGGAACCCTGAGTGTTGTAGCCTGTGAGGAGAAAGCCATGCTGTGAGCATGTGCAGAATCTGTTACTATCACTGCTCTGCTGCGCACAGCACTTCCACCTGCTCACCACTGGCTTTTCTTTTGAGCAGTAAGTGGGTGGGGCCAGCCACCATTGTATCCCTAAATATAATAATTACAGTCCTCGTCTTTTATGATTGGACATTATCTACCGTGGTGAAGTTAGTTTTAACAGACATTCGATCCAACGGTCACATGGTAACAGACCTATATCCTGTGCGTGAGTCACATGGTAACAGACCTATATCCTGTGTGTGAGTCACATGGTAACAGACCTATATCCTGTGTGTGAGTCACATGGTAACAGACCTATATCCTGTGCGTGAGTCACATGGTAACAGACCTATATCCTGTGCGTGAGTCACATGGTAACAGACCTATATCCTGTGCGTGAGTCACATGGTAACAGACCTATATCCTGTGTGTGAGTCACATGGTAACAGACCTATATCCTGTGCGTGAGTCACATGGTAACAGACCTATATCCTGTGCGTGAGTCACATGGTAACAGACCTATATCCTGTGCGTGAGTCACATGGTAACAGACCTATATCCTGTGCGTGAGTGCTGTGGAAGCGCTCGCAGAAATAATGCACGGCTCCCCGACATCCGCGCACGTGGTTCTGATCGGTCCAGTCTGACATGAAGCAGTTTGATTGATTACATATGGATCAATACTACACTGGCTGATTGTGACGAGGCTGTGTGTGTGTGTGTCTGTCTGTCTGTCTGTCTGTCTGTGTGTTGTCTTCAGGTTCAGCGCTGCCAGGACCGAGGCTTCCAGTCCACTGTGACTGTGGCAGGCAGGAAGTACAGGTCCTCACTGTGGTCAGTACACACATACACACACACACACACACACACACACACACACACACACACACACACACACACACACACACACACACACACGCAGGTTGTTTGGCTGATGACTGACTGACTGACATGACATAGTATGACCTCCATCTTCTCTGTTTCAGGGAGAAGTCTAAGAAGTTTGCGGAGCAGGGGGCGGCCGTGGTCTGCCTGCGGGTCCTCGGGGTCCCAGAGGGCCGCATCGGAGAGGAAGACTCCGGCCTGGTCTGCAAGAGGAAGAGGGAGGGCAGGGCCAACGGCACCACCGAGGAAGAAGTCGGCAACAAACGCCACAGCACCACCGAGGAAGAAGTCGGCAACAAACGCCACAGCACCACCGAGGAAGAAGTCGGCAACAAACGCCACAGCACCACCGAGGAAGAAGTCGGCAACAAACGCCACAGCACCACCGAGGAAGAAGTCGGCAACAAACGCCACAGCACCACCGAGGACGAAGTCTGCAACAAACGCCACAGCACCACCGAGGAAGAACTCCGCAACAACCGCCGCGAAGCTGACCCACAGCCAGAGGCGGAAACCGCGGCGACCGCTGTCGTTACCAATGGTGACGGCCACGAGCCGGACACGCCCAGAGAGCTGACCCTCCAATAGGAAACCTTCCTGAAACACAATGCATTCTGGGTAGAAGGAGACCAAACTGTTTCTTCTTCACGTGTTGTGAGCTGGTGTGAACACTACAGAAGAAGAGACCGGCGAGTCCATGGTGTCAGATACAGTGACAGGAGGCGGAGTCAGATCTCAGGTGTGTCACTTCCTGTCTGACACACATTAACGAGCCGTATATGAGCGGTCTGAACTGATCTCCGATTGGCTGTTGGACTCTCGGACGTCTCTCTCCGAGTGTCAAACCTCACTTTTCTGTTACAGCGCCACAAACCTACGGAAGCGTAATGAATTCACTTGAGAGAAAAAACTGCCCTGTTTTTGTTTTTCTGAATTAATGAGGAACAATTCAGAGAATTTCTCAATTGATGAGATATCTGGAAATCCCAAGAGAAGCTAAACATGAAAGAAGAAAAGCCTCCATACTGCTCACCTGGCGTAATCCAAGTCTGCACAAGCCCTGAGATGCCAAGTTGACTTGAAGAGATGTCATTTACATCCTGATTTTTAGCTGAAATCTGTACTGTTGCATGCAGGCTACAGTAGCTGCACCTCACTTTCTTGCAGCACCTGGTTACAGTGCAGATTGCAGCTAAGAACAGGGTAAATGATGTCTTTTCAAGTCACCTTGGCATCCCAGGGCTTGTGCAGACTTGGATTATGCCAGGTGGAGCAGTATGTCGATTTTTTTTTATTTTGTTTTAAAGCAGCTACGAGCAACTTTTTCGATTGTTATTAAACAGTATAAATTTAATATCAATGCATCACATCTTACCTCTAATAGTCGACGAGAGCAACGCAGAGTAGTCTCGCTTGAACCCCGAGTGAATCGGCCAGTGTTAGTGTGTCTGTAGCCAGGGCAGATCAGGAAGTGAAATGAAACGGTTTGCAGCAGCCACTTCAGCCATAACCACAAAATAACTTCCAAAAAACCTGTTAGAATATAACGAGAGATGTTCCCGCGAGTATGCGTGGCGTTCACATTGTTTATGTTATGTTGCTAGGCAGCGCAAACGGCGTTGGAAGGCAGCTGCGTTTCACTTCCTTGTTTCACTTCCGCGTTTCACTTCCGGGTTACCCGGTCCGGTCGCTCTAGAGAGCCCCCTGTTGGCGCGAGTTTAGACAGACTATAGACTTAATAATCACCTAAGGGAGCAATCTCAGATACACACGGCTTTGGTCTCGTCGACTATTAGAGGTAAGATGTGATGCATTGATATTAAATTTATACTGTTTAATAACAATCGAAAAAGTTGCTCGTAGCTGCTTTAACACGGCAGTATTATTAGTTTGCTGAGGTTGCACAGGCACCTCAGGACATTGTTCAGACAGAAAGCCGGTGGTGGATGAGTTGAGTTCCCTCCCCTGATGTGTGAAGCCCCTCCCCCTCCCTCCCCTGATGTGTGAAGCCCCTCCCCCTCCCTCCCCTGATGTGTGAAGCCCCTCCCCCTCCCTCCCCTGATGTGTGAAGCCCCTCCCCCTCCCTCCCCTGATGTGTGAAGCGCTTTGAGTGTCTAGAAAGGCGCTATATAAATCCAATCAATTATTATTAATATAAAGCCCATTCACAATGATCTTGTTAAGTCAGAAAAATGGGCAAATTTTTCTCTCAAGTGAAAGAATGCATTATGCTTCCGTAGAAAACACACAGATGATTTGGTTTGAGACCAAAAGGAAAGCCAATGTCCAGCAGCTCCACTCTGCTGCTGATGCTTCTGCTTATTATTATTATTATTATTTCTCAGACTTTTCCTTTCTGCCTTCGTCTCTCCAGGAAACCCTTTGAGTGCACTCCAGTCTGATTTCCCCCCATTTGATTATTTTAGGGATTCAAACTGGCAACCTTCTGGCCACAAGCCTGTTTGTTTTATGTTGGTTTGTCTTTTATTGATCTCCATGTTTTAACATGGGAACTGCAGAGGTTCAGATGTTGATTTATCAATAATATAAATGTGGGGAAATAAGAAGACCGAACGAAAAAGAAGTCCAGCCAGCAGGGGGCAGCGCTGCCTGGGAAACACTTTACATGTCACATCTATTTGTAGGGACACACATTGTATTGATATTGACAATGTAAATATGATTTCAGCCGTGTTTGTCTCGGAGCCTTGGTGCCTTATGGGAGATGGTTTTATTTTATGGGAGATGGTTTTATTTTATGGGAGAAGGTTTTATTTGAGTTGTGTTTGTTTTGAGTGATGATAATCTGACAGGTCTTGAACACCTTGTGTCTCTCCTGACTGAGGAGTCTGTCTGTGTGGAGGAGTGATGCTGATTAAACACTTTTATTTTGACTCTGTAGTTTCACTGTTCATCACCACTCCTGATGGAAAACTCTTTAAATGTATTAAGCCAGTGGCTTTCAATGTGGGGTGTGGGGTCCCCAGCAAACCATATGAAGTACTGAAGAATGGCTATATATATATATATATATATATATATATATATATATATATATATATATATATATATATATATATATATATATATATATACACATATATATAAACACACACACACACACACATAGGGCCTACACATTACATCCTCTGAACTTTTAGAAAGCTGCAGAATAAAAATCTGGCTTTTCCTAAAAACAAATATGATTGTGAATTACCGGTAATCGTTTGACAGGGTCCAAAATTAATGTCCTGTTTATGTCTGTAGAATTGATGATGGTTGTTGATAGCCTATAAAAGAGGCCATAGAGGCCTAAACAAAAGTCGGTTCAGTTTCCGAGCACCTACTGTGTTGTGACATGAATACAATGGAAGAGGGGACGGGGAGTGTGACATAGAATGTTATCATCATCATTAGCAGCTTTAACATTTGAAACGGTAATAGGCTACTATATCAGGAATTGTATCACGGTTTATTGTTAAACCAGTAACCGTTTCATACTTAACTAGAGTAGCCTGATTAATTCTTTAGAAGGTTATGGTCTAACCTAACGGATACAGGATTAGTAGTTAGTTTTTGAAACGTGTTTAAGTCAGCCATGTCCTGTAGGCTTTTATTCTGAAAGGTTGGTTTCATTTATATCTTTATTTTAAAAGCTAAAGTTTGTCTCATATTTCATGTTCACCCCGCTGCTGGCGTCATCACTGTGTCTGGCCGATGGTGCCTTCAGGTGCTGTGGGAAATGCGGAATTACGGTGACCGCACAGGAACAACACCGGATAGTGAACAACAACATTGATAGAACATGGACAATTTACATGGACATTCTCCCACAGACGTGATCCTACCCCACACCATTATGTCACTTCAATGGACTCTTACTTAATTCAACTTTATAATTTATCGTCATAATTTTATTTTTTTCTATTTGCTCCATCTTGATCACTGCGCTGCATACTGCACAAAGTCAAATTCCTAATTTGTAATCTGATTACTCACTATGGCTATTAAAATAAATCTTGAAAACCTAACTGCTAGTGTGGTTTAAAGTTTGGAGTTATTTTTTATTTTGATTTGTGCATTTACAACTTCTTGCATTTCCCTCCATTTAGGTGTGTATGTGTGTGTGTGTGTGTGTGTGTGTGTGTGTGTGTGTTTTGACCTGACTATAACAAAATGTTACAGAATTCGAGCAAAAAGCACTATAACTCAAAATGCAGAGAGTTAGACATGACGTCACGTCACACAGTTCAGTCGTCAAGAGTTCCAGCATGTTTGTGAACTGGGTTTGGGATGTTTTGAGTCATTTGAACGCGCTGTCACAAACTTGTGAAGCGGGGTTTTACGACGGGACCCTGAACGCAGCACGGGGAGCAACCTGGAAGTTACAGTAAACTCGCCGCAACATCGAGCAGCACAACAGGGAAACATATTATGGGCTGTTTAGTTTCTATTACGGGATGTTTATAGTATATTAGCAATAGTGCAATCTAATATTATGGGATGTTTCGAACTTTCAGTGCGGGATAGACTTGTTGTTCCTGTTGAGACAGTTGATGGAAGTGACTGAGACGGGTCCGTGTGCAGACAGACAGACAGACAGACAGCTCGGCCTGAAGACACAGACAGACAGACTGTGAACAACAGACAGGTGAACAACAGACAGGCCGTGGGGATGTCCTGGGCAGAGGAGCTGGACTTCAGGCTGCTGTTTGAGGAGGACAGCAGCAGGCAGACAGGTCAGTAGGTGTTTTTAGCTGAGATCCGTCAAGCTAGCGGAAGTTAGCACGCGAGATACAGGAAGTTCCAGAGACTTTGCCTTCAGAATAAAAGGAAATGTATGACAAAGGCGTAGTGTATCAGAGCTGCTGTACTGTAACCAGTGTTGGGCAAGTTACTTTCAAAATGTAATATACTACATATTACTAGTTACTTTCATTTGAAAGTAATGTTACTTTACAATATTATTGTCTGTGTAGAGTAACTCATTACTTATTACACTACTTTTGCATTACTTTTACCAAAACAACAGCAGCAGCAGAATGACATCGCTGCCCTGGAACCATCCCAAAAAATAATTTCAACTGCCTTGAAGTCAGTGTAAACAATCCAAAATTCTAAATGTTATTCTTTTCCTTTGTTATCTATAGTGGTAGTTTGCATAATACGCATAATACGTATGTCTGAGCAGAATTTTCTCCAGCCACAGCTATGCCGTTTTACGTGCGATCGGGCTGAAACTTTCAGGGGGTGTAAAGAGCACCCAAGCAGGTGACCTGACGGAGCTGACCTGACCCTAATTACCTAATGATGTAATGTCATCAGTGATGTCACATCCTTCCTGGCTGAGGCTATAAGTTCCGTGATGATGTCATCAGTGATGATGTTATCAGTGATGTCATAGAGCAGGCGAGGTCGCGTAGCGGCCTAGTTGTGTATGCGACATGCAGTGGGTGAGCTGCAGGGCTGGCGAGGCCGTGACTGGGAAATGCTAGTGTATAGAATTGGTGATGTCACTCGAGCACTCAATGATGATGTCATCAGTGAGTAATGTCATCAGTGATGATATCCCCCGATGATGTCATCATTGCTCAAGTGACATCACATCAATAGGTATTTAGGGCAATCATTAGGTAATTAGGGCAAATAATCATAATCATAATCAAAAAATCTGGCTCTGTTAGGTCACCCGCAGGGGTGCTCTTTACACTTCCTGAAAGATTCAGCCCGATCGCACGTAAAATGGAATAGCTGTGGCCGAACACGATTCTGCTCACACACTCAGACAGAGAGACAGACACTTTGCATTCTTATTATAGGATGAATGACCCTTAAAGGTCCCAATTCGTGCCGCTGTAACCTCTTAAAAACGTGTGTCTCTGGTCCATAAAACATGATTCTGGATTAATTTGTCGAAACTATAGCAACCCTGTTCGTTCTGACGGAGTTGTCACTTCCTCATCTCGTCGCTTCCCAAGAATGGTCTGTTTCTATAATATATTCAGAACTAACAGTTCCCATTGGCCGCTGAGGGTGAGCCCGCCCCAGGCTCCCAGCGGCCAATCAGATTAGCGTCCGTGGACCAGCACCCTTAGGGTTGTGTCCACAACTAACCTTAGCAACGAGCTATCGCTAACTTAACGGTTGCTACGCTAAAGAGGACATCTCAAAATGCCTAGACTTACCGAATGCACCTCCGCAGTTGCTGGATCACGTACAGTTGGCGTCGCTCCAGCTAGAAGTGTTAATTTTGTGGCTATAGACAAAATGGTGCAGGTAGCTTGTGTGAGAGAGACCGCGCGCAGTATGTTTAAGGACCCGAGTGACATCACATTAACCCGTCTGGGGGAACAGAGTGTAAGGGGCGTGGCTTGAAGGAGACTGCAGGGGGAAGCTGGATAGGGACAAATCCAACTCTGGCAGTTCTGAGGTTGTGACCACTCATTACAGGGAGGGATGACAGCAGTATATATGCATTTACAAGTAAAAACAGCTTTTGCACGGAATGGGACCTTTAATTCAGTCCACAATAGAGCCACAGACCCACATTTCATGAGATTTTGTCTAATTGTCTCACACCCAAATCTGAGAATATTTTGTATATGATTTAGTCCAGAACTCCTGTCTGTAGTGTAAAGATAACAGAACTCCTGTCTGTAGTGTAAAGATAACAGAACTCCTGTCTGTAGTGTAAAGATAACAGAACTCCTGTCTGTAGTGTAAAGATAACAGAACTCCTGTCTGTAGTGTAAAGATAACAGAACTCCTGTCTGTAGTGTAAAGATAACAGAACTCCTGTCTGTAGTGTAAAGATAACAGAACTCCTGTCTGTAGTGTAAAGATAACAGAACTCTCCTGTCTGTAGTGTAAAGATAACAGAACTCCTGTCTGTAGTGTAAAGATAACAGAACTCCTGTCTGTAGTGTAAAGATAACAGAACTCCTGTCTGTAGTGTAAAGATAACATAACTCCTGTCTGTAGTGTAAAGATAACATAACTCCTGTCTGTAGTGTAAAGATAACAGAACTCCTGTCTGTAGTGTAAAGATAACAGAACTCCTGTCTGTAGTGTAAAGATAACAGAACTCCTGTCTGTAGTGTAAAGACAACAGAACTCCTGTCTGTAGTGTAAAGATAACAGAACTCCTGTCTGTAGTGTAAAGATAACAGGGAAACTATTCTGCTACCTTCTCTGACTGTGTTCACATCTTGTAAATGAAATCAATGTGAAACAGTTCATCCGTTTGCTGGAACCCCCTCAAGAACCCCTGGACACCACTTTGAGAACCACTGATTGATGTGTCTCATTCAGGGCTGTAACTAAAGATTATTTTGCTTTTTGATTATATTTCAGATGAATCGATGAATCATTCGTCTATAAAATATATAAACTGATGACATGACAGATGTCCGTCACAGCTAAGTGAGTCCACAGTGATTTTTCAGATTCCTCCTCAGTCTGACCAGCACTGCAGACACAAACAAGCATTCATTCAATGAGATGAAACAGAGAACAGAACATGTCTGGTATTTGTACTGATAAATCATTAAACCGATTAAGAAAATATCAAAATTATAAGAAAAGAAAAAAGAAAAAGAAGTACTTCAGAATTTCACTTACTACTTCAGCATTTTATTTTGAAAGTTGTGAATGGAAGTTGCTTTTCTTATTTTGTGAAATTGACACATCTGCTACAACTGTCATCAATTTGAAGTAAACTTTTCAATGTGAATGAGTTGAACAGGATAAATCAGCTTGCTGAAGACAGACGACTGGACAGTGTATTTGAAGAATTGATCAGTATTGATTAGTATCGATTAGTATTGATTATTGTTGGACAAGTTGTCATTTGATGTCAGTTAATAGTGGTAATGGTGGTAGTGATAATGCAGCAGGCCAGCAGCCATGACAGGACAGGAGCTACAAACGTTTTAAAGTTCAGGTTGATGTGTTCCTGCTAAGGTTGACAAAAGTATAGATAGTATTGATAATAGGGCTGGGCGATATACCTAAAAAGTATATTGATATCAAATATTTCACATCAGTCAATATCGATAATCATTGATAATGTTTAATGACATGTTTTTATTAATTAAAAAAAACACGAGAATAAAAAGTTTGCATTTAACCACTTTATTTTGAAAATATGGTGGACATTCTCAAGGCACACAGGTAATAATTGCAATGCTAATACTGTCACCCATACACGGTTAGCCCCTTTCGGAACTGTGTCGGCATATGACGTGATCACCTCCCCTCCACAGTCCCTTATGAGACGGTAGACACTCGCGCTGCCCAAGCAATCGAAATCGGAGATACGCACGTAGTTACAAGTGTCACAGAAACATTTCTAAGCCACCTACCAAAGCAGAAGGGTTCATTGCTACTCGACGGCGGGGGTTTACTTTGAAAGCTCCGTGACCATTACGTCACGCTGATGAAGGCTTGACGCTGAAATGTCCGTTGTGCTCTCTGCCCCAGGTGACTACTACATTTTGAAAGGACATTCTGGAGTGCTGGCCTGCTTCTTTCTTACCCTTACGTCACCTCACAACCTGGTTTTCACTTTGAGAAACATGTGGAAGAGGCTGTCTGAGAGAGCCGAGTGGTGCAGTGGTAAGCGCTGTCGCCTCACAGCTCGAAGGTCCTGGGTTCGATTCCCACCTGGGACGCTGTGAACACTGAAGGAATGCGTGCCCGTCCGCATGTCCTCGAGTGCCCACCGCCCGGGTGGGGTTGTCAAAAGGGCCTTTCTGTGTGGAGTTTGCATGTTCTCCCCGTGCCCCCCGGGGGTTTGCCTCATATAGGAACCCCTTCACCAAAAACATGCAATATCCTGGTTGGTAATGTGGTTCCTCCTCTGGTCGTTAAGGGCGCCTGTTCAGAGGGAGGGGAACTGGTTGGTATAGCGTGAACCTCCCACGTGCTATGTCCTACCGGTGAAGCTTCCCCTGTCAGGTGAAAAGAAGCGGCTGGCTAACTGCCCATGTCTCGGAGGAAGCATATGGCCCTACAAATGGAGGTCTGTGGCTCAACTAAATTAGGGTCCTTGATATGAAAAAGATTTAGAATGACCGGATTAAAAACACCATGAAGCACCAGGCCAGCAGGTCACCTGTTAGTTTTATGTTAGGTCACATGACAGCAAGTCACATGAGACCTTCCTGTGCCAGCGGCCAGCGCTATGTGGCCCAACCTACTGTCCTCTAGAGAGAGAGTGGCGTCAGCGGAGGACCAAACTGCAAGACTCATTAGCCAATGAACAGTCAGGAATGGGTCTCGCGCTACTTTTGCATGCTAAAATAAAGCTGATAATGTACAATTTGATTCAAGGGATGAAAAACCCTTTCAGAGTACAACACAAACTGTCTATTTTGCTGCAACTCGACAGTGCTGCTTAATCCAGGACCTTACTTCCTGGAACTCTTGAGAGTAAAAAACTGCTCCATTGGAGTGAATGGAGATGTCGGGACTCTTCTATCTATGGGACTCTTCTATCTATACGGCTCTGGCCCAACCTACTGTCATTCTGCTATAGAGAGCCAAAGTGGAACGTCACTTCCTGCTTCAGCAGCACTGTACCAGAGATTTTCATCCGCCATTTATTTTCCCATAGACATTTCATAAAATGCTTATAAAAATATAGTTTGACTTGTTCAAACCAAACGGTTCATAGATATTTAGAAACAGGAGAGACCGCATAACATTTAACTCGGATGCGGGTTTAAAGAAAATATTTTTTCGATGTTCGAAGTTTTGGTCCGTGTGAAATGTTCTATGGTCTCTCCCGATTCTAAATATAGCTGAACCATTTGGTTTGACCAAGTCAAACTATTTTTTATAAGCATTTTACGAAATGTCTATGGGAAAATAAATTGTGGAAGAAAATGCTGCATGAGAAACCCACATTGTTGCCGGGGGCCAAAAAAATATTGTAATGCTGTAACCTCAAATTTTATCACTAGGTTAAATTATAGAGAACATACATTGCACTTATTCTTCAGCATTTATTGAACATCACTGAAAAACAGCCAATTTAGGTCGTCTCATTGAATGTTCTTCTTAGGTTCCTAAGTAAAATGGTGTGGTTTGTCTTTGACCTCCCTCCGGGCCAGGCAGAACCATCATGAGGGCAGGTTCTGGGCCTAGCGGGTTGTTGTTGTTGTTGTTGTTGTTGTTGTTGTATCACGTAGCGACAGGTACTTTGGAAACACTGGGATGGCGGAAGGGGATCCCCGTCTGAAATGGACGGCACCAATGGCAGAGCTTATAACTCCTACTCAACTTACAACTCTAATAGCAGCCTACTGTCATTGAGTCAGACGCCATCCAACTGCTGTGACTTACTGTAAAGTTCTGTTTTTTTAACCGCCCAGAGTCACCCAGCTGGCGGGTCACGCTGCACCCCTCTACATCCTCCACCATCTGCAAGCTCCACCCCCCCCCCCCCCCCCCCACACACACACACACACACACACACACACACACACACACACACCCTCCACCCCCCCCCCCCCCCACACACACACACACACACCCACACACCCTTCACCCCCCCCCACACACACACACTTTGTACACACACACACACACACACACCCTCCACCCCCCCCCCCCCCACACACACACACACCCTCCACCCCCCCCCCCCCCACACACACACACACACACAAACACACACACACACCCACACCCTCCACCCCTCTCCCCTGAGGGCCAGCTGTTGCATCATAACAGTTGTTGTGGGGGTGTCAAGCAGAACAGCCAGACCTCTCACACCATTTTGCATGTGGTGTGTGTGTGTGTGTGTGTGTGTGTGTGTGTGTGTGTGTGTGTGTGTGCAGGGGCGTCATGCAAGGCAACAATCTGAGGGGGCGAACTGTGGCGCCGCCCGGAGGGCGGCAAAAAATTTGGGGGGTTGGAAGCCAGATTTAGAGGAATATATCTAATTTTAAATTAACAGACTGAGCAGGTGTAACCTTAAGGCTATTTTCCAAACTGCTCAGCCTCCTGGAAAGATCCATAATCACCAGACTAAGTACATTGCCACTGCCCAGGCTCAATGGACTTGACAAAAAAGGGAGACCACATGTTTCAAAGCAATGTAACACAATGTTTATTTTGGCTGGTATTGCCTTTTCAGAAGGTAGAAACCTTTCCTCTAGAGCAGGGGTTCCCAACCTTTTTTGTGCCAAGGACTGGTAGATACATGGGAGAAAAAGTTGCGGACCGGTTGTCAATTCTAATGGTTTTAGTTATATATATTTACTCACCAGGTGGCGACAAAGGGTAAATAACAGCCTTTTGTGTTGTACTGTATGTAGCCTATACAGTATTTATGTTTTTGTTTTAACTACAAACATACATAAACGTAAACTTGAAACTATGTTTCAACTACCATACACAGCCTATAATATTATAGCCTATGTTTATTAAAAAAAAAAAAAAAAAAAAAAAAAAAAAAAAATTTTTTTTTTACCTCTCAAAAATCTGAGGGGGCAATTGCCCCCTCAGTTACAATGGGCATGACGCTTCTGTGTGTGTGTGTGTGTGTGTGTGTGTGTGTGTGTGTGTGTGTGTGTGTGTGTGTTTAGGGCCGTGTGTGTATTAATAGCAGGGTGCGGTGCTGTGTGAATGAACTCACTGAGCTGTTGTAGATAATCTGTCATGTAGTGCTACTACTATCACTGCTACTACTACTACTACTACTACTACTACTACTAATAATAATAATACACAGTAATAATAATAATAAGAAGAAGAAGAATTATATTTTTTTGTAGAACACTGTGTTATAATAACACGGGGCTCTATCTTCCGACAGGCTGTGGACGCCTTGCGCCGTCCGCCAGGTGTTATGGCGAGTTTTGCACCCCCGCGCCGGCAGCATCCCCACATCACGGGAGCATATTGTAATGATTTATACAGAAATGTAACTGTTTAAAAGTGATATAATTGTCTGGTAGACGTGACCTCCCTATTTTTTAAGTTAAAACAGCCCCGAAATATGTTGAGGATGCAATTCTCGGCCGGGATGCGGAAAGGTTCACGGCACGTGTCGCAGACGCAAATTAGAGCCGTGCCAAAATCATCTGCGTCCCAAAATGCCTGCGTAAATGGGATTTTGGCGGTCTTAACTACCAGAAATATTCACAGGCGTGGCCAGGCAATGCTGGGCATTACGTCAATCAAAACCAATCAGATTCCCGTCTCGCAATGGTTGTTTGCGCGAGGCATGCAATATGCTGTAATTCTCTCCATGCGTAATAGAGTGTACTCACTCGTGCAGAGGACAGAGAGAGCTTATTGACAGATAGTATGTGGTGCCAACGACCCTCCGGCTTATGAAGGTAAATAGCCTATGTCCATTGTCCAACAAGTTTTCTCAATTAATTTCCCTCTTTGCGATGTGATAAAAGTTTCTCACTGAGTTATAGTTGATTGCCTCACTGAATTATCTGCTAATACCCAATTTTAGCAGCATAATTTGATGTCTTGGCGTGGCAAGGCTGTGCGTAATGACATATCCAAAAGGAATTCCACTTTCCACTGCGCAAATACCTCTCTGCGCTGGGAGCGCAGCCGTAATCTCCGTGCAGCGCACCCAGCTCAGAGAGGTATTTGCGCGTAAGAGGTCCTTTTCAAAGCTCTTAGCGCAAAGTAATTGCGCGCTGCTGACGATAGGGTAATGCCATCTATCACCACATCTTAGCGCTGAAACGCCTGCTTTGGCATGGGGCAGCCAATGCCCAGTACAATTATCACAGGCATGCGCTTGTGTCCGCCCCCAATTTGCATTGCGCACGGCGTTAAAACGAGCGCAAATGCTAAATTAGCGCTTTTGGGAAGATAGAGCCCACAGTGTTTACAATCATCAAATCAAACGGATAAAAGAAGAAGACAGTACAGGATGAAAGATGAGGACTTCATAGTGATGATAATGGGCTTTCTGGCTGCTTTGCATTGCAAATCCTCAGGCATCATCATTTGCTTACTGTTCTGTTTGTTGTCCCTCAGTTCCAGATGACGTGAGGCCGCCTCCCTCCTCCGGCCAGGAGCCTCCTCCATGCCCCGCCCCCCCGCCTCCCCCGGGGCCCCGGTACGGCTCCCTGTGGAACACCGCCGGAGCCTTCGACTGTCCCAGCATCCAGATCACCTCCTTCACCGTCCACAGCCAGGAGGCGTGCAGCGGGCAGGGCGGGGCGGGGGGCGTGGCCTGCAGCAGGGGGGGCGGGGCATGGAGCAGGGACCAGCTGTACCTGCCTGTGGACGGGGGCGTGCGGGACCCCGCGGCACTCAACCTGTCTCCCTGCAGCAGCCTGTCGTCGCGCAGCGCGCTCTCCGACCTGTCGTCCTGCGGCTCGCTCTCCCACGTCTACGACGACGTCGAGGGCGAGCTGAACGAGGCCGCCGCCCGCTTCACGCTGGGCTCGCCCCTCCCCTCGCCGGGCTGCGGTGGCGGCGCCTATGGGGCGGAGCCCGTCCCAACGCCGGGGGGCGGGGCCTACGGGCTGGAGCCCCTCCCCTCGCCCGGCTGCAGGGGCGGGGCCTTCGGGGTGGAGCTCTGGCAGCAGCAGTACCAGCACCCGCTGGCCTTCTGCCAGACGCTGTCGCCCGGCCAGTCGCCATGCCCCTCCCCCTGCCCCTCCCCCCGCACCAGCATCACAGAGGAGACTTGGCTGAGCCCCCGTCCCGCCTCCAGGTACGTCCAGGACCAATCAGGTGTCCAGAGAGAAGCAGATAGAAACACATTATCTTATCCAATCACATTGTTGATTTGTATTCTGCTCTTTTTCTTTTAAACAGAACAAAAGACTTAAATAGTGTCTGTTATACATCTTAAAGCCCGCCTCCAGTCAGTGTCACCGTTGGTGTTGTATGAAAGCGTACATGTGTGCACGTGCTGTATCAACGCACGTCACCATTTGTGCCAAAGAGCTTAGAGTGATAAGAACCCAAGCCTAAAAGTTTGTTCCACTGCAACATAACGACTGCAGGCACTGTTGTAAAAGAAGCAGAAGAGCGTCTCATCTTGTCTTCAGTATACTCTTTGTCTGCGATCAAACGGAAATGGTGGCCATACTGTTTCCGGTCATATCTCAGTAAAAAAAAATATTTTAGAAGCCAAAATATCAACAAACCGGCCAACAGATATCGAACTGGTTAAAAGTTATTATGGCAGCGTTTTGAGCCTGGTGAGCACTTAGGTAGCAAACGTAGCTGACAGCTTACAGCTAGCTAATGGCAGAGGATATTTACGGTAAGTATTGTATTTACTGTCTTATCATACGTCACTCGTCAGACCATTATAATGTCTGACGCCATCACCCATTTTTACCTACAGCTTATTGTTTGGACAGCAACACATGAAAAACTCATTTCTCGAACTGAAATGAGTTAGAGACAAAATAAGAAGCATGGACATACATACAGTACATTACCAAACAAAGTACTCAAAGAAGTCCTTGAAGAAACTTGCCGGATCCATAACATGACAGTACAGCACTTTGGTTCCTACGTTCCGGCCATAGCCGGAAGTCACGGAGCGAGGTTTTACCACCCAGACTAGGGTGACGGCTACGACGACGTCTACTAACAACCAATAGAAATTCCGCATGATGCCATCATATAAGTAGACGCTAAATGCTAGTAGATGCTAATACATACTTTACGTTACCTCAAGCTCGCTCACAAAATTGGCATCCCCGCTTTCCCCTACTAGCCATGATATGACTGGGTCCACATTCTCCTCCTCCTGATCTTCTGTGGATCTTTTTCCATACACAGAAGTAGGACCACTAATTGCCCAGGCTCAATTCCTGCTTATCTTGATTGTAGCTCCACGCGCGCTGATGATGATAGACTCTTGTGTATTGACGTGCATCTTACCTGCGATCCAGCAGGTGTCATCATTGTACAGTCTATGCACATCAAACCTGACCAGGTTTATTAGAGCCATGTGTGGCAGTCTGTAGCCGGCTTTACTTTATCATTATACTTTTTTCTTCCGGGCACTTTTTATATTTTAAAATATTTTAAATTTGAGCTTTCAACGTGGTTCCAACTCTCACACATTCAGCATGTTCCAGAATAGTGTGCTCTTACTTTTACTTCTAATCACGTTCACTTTTTCCGCTATTTATGTTCTAAAGGTGATTTTTTCCCCAAATAGAAAGGAATGGCGGAATGGCGTCCGGGTAGTGTAGCGGTAGATTCCTTGCCTACCAACACGAGGGTTGCAGGTTCGCGCCCCCGTGTTACCTCTGGCTTGGTCGGGCGTCCATACAGGCACGATTGGCTGTGTCTGCGAGTGGGAAGCTGGATTGGGGGTATGCGTCCAGGTCGCTGCACTAGCGATCGGGGCGCCTGGTTGGGGCGGAAGGGAACTGCTGTCGTGTACTGATGACATCACTAGCAGGAGACGACAGTATAGTGTCACTCTGCGAGGCTAGCAGGCTAGCTAGCTACCATTTGTTTTCTCAGAGGCGGACTGATACAGTGATTGCGGCTCATTATATCACAGCTGTGAACCAATAAGATTGCTTGATTTGAGAGAGCCGTTTTATAATAAACATTCAAATGTTCACACTTCAGTCAGTCAGTTCAGATCTGATCAGACTGGTCACATCTGAACTGACGATTTTTTCCTTTAGAGAGTTAACATGGGTGGAATCTCCTGACCGTCCGTGTTCCGCTCCAGGTCTTCATCCAGACCGACGTCGCCTTGTGGGAAGAGGCGTCACTCCGGCGCCGACCGGCCCGGCCGCTCGCCCTCGCCTCGCCGCTCGCCCAGCCCCACGCTGGGCGCCTCGCCCCGGGGCAGCGTGGCGGACGACACCTGCTGGGCAGGAAGCCCCGTCGGCACCCTGGGCTCCCTGCTGGGGCTGGGCCAGCAGGCGCCGGACGTCCCGTCTAAGACCAGGCGCACGGCGGGCGGGTTGCCAGGCGAGCTGACGGAGCTGAGGAACCTGCTGGATGGTCCCGGGCAGGAGCGGGACAGCCTGGCGGAGCTCTTCCTGCCTGTTCCTTCACACTTCAGCTGGAACAAACCCAGACCTGGCAACCCGCCTCTGTTCAGGTGGGTGGAGGAGCTGAGTGATGTTTCATTACTCATCAGCTAGTTATTATCAATCTTAATTATGTTAATGTTCAAATCCATAAGGAGCAGAGTGCATTTGTGTATTTTCATCATGCAGTTAATACATGGCAGTGATGGATGGTGTAAATCAGGCAGACAGGGTGGGGGGAAGCGGCTAGCTAACAAACGCCAACAGAAGGAGATCAGAAAACAAGGAGGCTTGCTACTAAAATATGAGCAAATACAAACAGAGGGAATTAGAAATAAAGGCCTATCTCTAAAAGCCTGCTTCCAATAAAGGCCTGCTACCCTCTGCAGCTGAGCTAAATGAAGGCCTGGGCCAATATTAGAGGAAATATGGTTTTTCCGGGGACCCATGGAGTGCCCCGGACCCCACTTTGAGAACCAGCACTGGGTATAGTACGTATGTCAGGGGTGCCCAATACGTCGATCGACCGGTCGATCGCGAAGGTAGTGTGGTCGATCGCGACAGATAGAAGGTAGTGTGGTCGATCGCGTGGCATTGGGGAAGATTTTTTTTTTTTTTTTTTTTTTTTTTTTTACTGTTTTTCCACTGTTTCCACTGTTTTTCCACTGTTTTTCCACTGTTTCCACTGTTTTTCCACTGTTTTTCCACTGTTTTTCCACTGTTCCACTGTTTTCCACTGTATACTCAGTGTATATATATATAAATAAATATGTTTGGTAGATCACTTTGACTTGGTCATTTTAAAAGTAGCTCCCAAGCTGAAAAAGTGTGGGCACCCCTGACGTATGTGATCAGTACATGGCCTGTGTGTCCCCCTCCAGGCCATCCTCACCTCCCCCTGCAGACTGGCCCCTGCCCGGGCGCTGGGAGGGCCTGGAGCTGCAGGTGGAGGTGGAGCCGCGGGGACATCACCGCGCACACTACGAGACGGAGGGCAGCCGGGGCGCCATCAAGGCTGCTGCTGGAGGACACCCCACAGTCAAGGTAACCTACACCAGCCAATCAGAGCTCACCACAGTCAAGGTAACCTACACCAGCCAATCAGAGCTCACCACAGTCAAGGTAACCAACACCAGCCAATCAGAGCTCACCACAGTCAAGGTAACCTACACCAGCCAATCAGAGCTCACCACAGTCAAGGTAACCTACACCAGCCAATCAGAGCTCACCACAGTCAAGGTAACCTACTGTACACCAGCCAATCAGAGCTCACCACAGTCAAGGTAACCTACTGTACCCCAGTCAATCAGAGCTCATCACAGTCAAAATAACCTACACTAGCCAATCAGAGCTCACCACAGTCAAGGTAACCTACACTAGCCAATCAGAGCTCATCACAGTCAAGGTAACCTACTGTACACCAGCCAATCAGAGCTCACCACAGTCAAGGTAACCTACACCAGCCAATCAGAGCTCACCACAGGCAAGGTTCAAGGTTCAAAAAACGTTTATTTCCCCGAGGGGCAATTTGCTTTGCAGACTGTAGTCCAACACGATACATAGGCAACAACAATACATCAGACATACAGTAATACAGCACAGGATGGATCAAAATCACCTGACTATCACCATAAATCATGGAAAAAGAAGAGACACGATGACATCCATGGTTATAGATTGTTTAAAAACATAATGGCAGAAGGAACAAAGGACAATCTAAATCTATTTGTCTTAAGCTGCGTTCACACCGACCTATTAAAGTTTTTTGCTGGCATCGAGTTTACTTACGAAGTCAATCCAAACGAGCGATTGAGTGTATATCCGCCCGGGAGAAAAATCGCTGGGCGTTCGAGCGACAGAGACAGAGCGATAGGGAGAAAATTTGCTCGTCGCCCGAGATGAAATATCCCAACTCGAGCGAAAATACGCTGGCAACGCTGTTCAACGCTGATTGGCTGCCGTGTGAGAGTGAGTCAAGGATCACACTGGCTTGGAACAAACCGCTGGTTTATACCAGCGGTTTGCATACCTGCATACATACCTGCATACGTACCTGGCCCAAGGCAAACGGCCAATCACAGCTCTCGTGCTGGTCACGTCAATGCCGCGGAGTCACATTTTCGAGGAGCTGCACGGCCCCTCCGCCGAGCTGCGCCGACAGGCCGGCCAGCTGCGGCACATTCGGCAAGAGGTTTGACGCGGAAGTAATAATAAGGCTTTACATCACTGATGACATCACAATTGCTCGAGTGACATCACTGATGACAACACAATTGCTCGAGTGACATCACTGATGACATCGTGACTGAACGGAGGAGAGGGGGGGTGGGAGAGGCTGAGAGGAGGATCAGGTTTTACAGAATGTAGGGAAACAGTGGATTGGTAAATCCAGAAAGAGGCGGTAATGCAACATAAAGGATGCCAACTGCCATAAAACACCACAGAAGAAGAAGAATCGTGACTGAACCACACCGAGCCCACAGACAGCCAATTTGAACTAAGATATCACAACTGATCATCACATTAAATAAACTACCAAATATGAGTAAAAAAAGTTCACAACTAACAGAGCTCAAAAACAGCCAATCAGGCTACTCAAATCATTTCTCAGGACTGTGGGGGTGTGGCCACATCACGTCATGCCGAACACATTCTTGCAGCACCTGGCTACAGGGAAGAGAGAGGGGTTGTTATGTCGATGCTGCTTTCTTTCTCCTAATGATTGGTTGAGATAAAACTCTGCCCACTTTAAAGTCGAGCTGAACCCAAAAATGACTTTTCTTTTCTTTTAGTTCAAATACCTGGGTATGCAGTGCACCTATTTAATAATGTACGCAAGAAAAATCACAAAAATCTAATTCCTTTAGTTTTTCACATTTGGTTCACATCAAAAGGTCAGACAGACAGACGACAGACACGTGGTTCAGTCTGTCCTGCATGGTATTTCTGGTGCAGCAGCAGCAACTCTCTCTCTGTCTCTCTGTAGCTCTCTCTCTCTCTCTGTCTCTGTCTCTCTCTGTCTCTCTCTCTCTCTCTGTCTCTGTCTCTCTCTGTCTCTCTCTCTGTCTCTGTCTCTCTGTAGCTCTGTCTCTCCCTCTCTCTCTGTCTCTGTCTCTCTGGATGTGGATCAAGGCCTCCGTCAGATGAAACTCACACCAGGCAGGTTATTCTGGTGGAGCAGCTGAACCTTTAGTTCCAACACCTCGTCAGCACAGTTAATATTTTTGCAAACAGCAAATCACAGTATTTATTAATTGTGCTTAGCTAGACTTAGCCAAACACATATCTGTAAAGTCATCTGAGACAGGCTTGTGAATTAGGGCTATACAAAATAAACTTGACTTGAACGGGCACGAGCATGTCTCAAGAAAGCTGCACCACGGACACAAGCATGTCTCAAGAAAGCTGCAAGAAACAATTGCCCCATTCAGACAGACACGTTTTGAACGGGTGCTGCGCTAGTCACTGACAATGACAGAAGGAATAATCCTGTCTGACTGTCCTGTGTCTCCTGTCTGGCTGTCCTGTGGCTCCTGTCTGACTGTCCTGTGGCTCCTGTCTGACTGTCCAGTGTCTCCTGTCTGTCTGACTGTCCTGTCTCCTGTCTGACTGTCCTGTGTCTCCTGTCTCCTGTCTGACAGCTGCTGGGGTACAGCGAGCAGCCGCTCAGCCTGCTGGTGTTCATTGGCACGGCCGACGAGCGCTCCATCCGCCCTCACGCCTTCTACCAGGTACACCCCTAATCCCAACCCTTGACCCCAACCCCTGACCCCTTTAAGCCCAACCCCTAACCCCAACCCTTTGAACCTAACCCCTTTAACCCCTAACCCCTTCAAGCCCTGACCTCTAACCCCTTCAACCCCTGACCCCTTTAAGCCCAACCCCTAACCCCTTTAACCCCTAACCCCTTTAACCCCTAACCCCTTTAACCCCTGACCCCTTCAAGCCCTGACCCCTAACCCCTTCAACCCCTGACCCCTTTAAGCCCTGACCTCTAACCCCTTTAACCCCTGACCCCTTCAAGCCCTGACCTCTAACCCCTTCAACCCCTGACCCCTTTAAGCCCTGACCTCTAACCCCTTTAACCCCTGACCCCTTCAAGCCCTGACCTCTAACCCCTTCAACCCCTGACCCCTTTAAGCCCTGACCTCTAACCCCTTTAACCCCTGACCCCTTCAAGCCCTGACCTCTAACCCCTTCAACCCCTGACCCCTTTAAGCCCAACCCCTAACCCCTTTAACCCCTAACCCCTTTAACCCCTAACCCCTTCAAGCCCTGACCCCTTCAAGCCCTGACCGCTAACCCCTTCAAGCCCTGACCCCAACCCTTTGAACCTAACCCCTTTAACCCCTAACCCCTTCAACCCCTGACCCCTAACCCCTTCAAGCCCTGACCTCTAACCCCTTCAACCCCTGACCCCTTTAAGCCCTGACCTCTAACCCCTTTAACCCCTGACCCCTTCAAGCCCTGACCTCTAACCCCTTCAACCCCTGACCCCTTTAAGCCCAACCCCTAACCCCTTTAACCCCTAACCCCTTCAAGCCCTGACCCCTAACCCCTTCAAGCCCTGACCGCTAACCCCTTCAAGCCCTGACCCCAACCCTTTGAACCTAACCCCTTTAACCCCTAACCCCTTCAACCCCTGACCCCTTTAAGCCCAACCCCTAACCCCTTTAACCCCTAACCCCTTCAAGCCCTGACCCCTAACCCCTTCAAGCCCTGACCGCTAACCCCTTCAAGCCCTGACCCCAACCCTTTGAACCTAACCCCTTTAACCCCTAACCCCTTCAACCCCTGACCCCTTTAAGCCCAACCCCTAACCCCAACCCTTGAACCTAACCCCTTTAACCCCTGACCCCTAACCCCTTCAACCCTAAACCCCTTCAACCCTCGACCCTTAACCCTACCCCATCCTCCTTCACGCCTTCTATAAGGTGCACCGTGTGACGGGCAAGACGGTCACCACCGCCTGCCAGGAGAGGCTGCTGGGAAACACCAAGGTCCTGGAGATCCCGCTGCTCCCCGAGAACAACATGGCCGCCAGGTGACACACGCTTTACCACTGATCTCATTTAAGACTGATACTGTGATTTTATTAAAGGGTCAGGCTGGTGTTTTTAAAGGGATACTCCACTTTTTGGGGAGTTTAGCTCATTTGCCACATCCCCCCCACATAACCAAGATACACCATGCCTTACCGCAGTGATACTCAACTTGCGGCCCGCGGGCCGATGGAATTGCAATTTTTTTTTTTTTTTTACAGTGCACTTGAACGCAACATGCAAGAAACCCGCTGAATAAGTGTCCAAATGTTCATGTCATTCTGGCCAATACACCACTTCTGTTATAGCATTTCAGTTTGGAATATGGAATATCTTTCAATAATCTATGATTTAGCTGCTAAATTGTCAAATACTGACGTCTGCTCGCTACCCAGGCACTTATGTATGTACTTAACCTAACTAACTTAACCTAACCTGGGGTACAGTGGCGCAGTCGGTAGCGCTGTCGCCTCACAGTTAGAAGTAGGGATGTCAACCGATAACCGTTTAACCGATAATCGACCGTTAGAAC
>NC_139652.1:3177339-3299839 GCF_964638095.1 Poromitra crassiceps
GACTGCTGCCGACTATCTGCACAGCCAAGTGACGTAACAGAGTAAAATATACTTGGCAGTTTAGATGGGAGAAAGCATGGAAACGCTGACCAGAGGACTTGTGACTAAAATAAGCCGTGTGCGAACAGGGACAGACACCGGCGAACAGGGAATCCCAGTGGAAAACCCCCACAGTCTTGGCCCAAAAAAAGTTGAATGATCAATAGGAGTGTGCAAGTGATGCAGGTTTGTGTCGTAAACATCACAGGCGCAAGTCGTATGGTAACCGTGATACTATACTTATCATGTGTACAGGGATATGAATAACCACATGGCTCTGTGTTCCATGTAAACACCATATTCAGAATCAGAATCACTTTCATTGCCACAATATGCAAGATTACAGATGAGGAATTTGTCTTAGTGTCAGTATGCAGCGTAGCGGTCATGTCAATATTCAGAGATAAAAGGAAAATAGGAAAAATATCTAAAAGACAAAATAACATTGCAAGTGCAGTCCAATATATATAATATATATAATATATATACACGAATAGGAGGACTGTTAAATAGGCATTAAATATGAATTTACAGTCCAAGTGAAATAGACATTAAACAGTCCAGCTGCTGCTGCTGTAAAGTGAGGTTTGTTTGGCGGTGCTCATATCAGTGGGGGGGGTTCAACTGTGTTCATTTTTGGGGGGGTTAGGGTCCTTGGTAGAGGGGGCTTTCGTGACTTGTTGATGAGGCCGATGGCAGTTGGGAAGAAGCTGACCTTGTGGCGAGAGGTTCTAGTCTTGACAAACCTCTGTCTCTTGCTGAGGGGGAGGGTATTGAAGAGTTTGTGTCCGGGGTGGGAGGGGTTGGCCATGATTTTAGAAGACCGCTTCAGCATCCAGGCTGTGTGCAGGTCCCGAAGGGATGGCAGGTTGCATCCGATCACCTTCTCAGCACAGCGGATGATGCGTTGCAGTCAGTTGATGTCTAGCTTGAGAGTGGCAGCAGCATACCAGATGGTAAGGGAGGAGGTGAGGCTGGACTCAACGATGGAGGTGTAGAAGTGCACCATCGTGGCCTTTGGCACTTTGAATTTCTTCAGCTGCCGCACAAAGTACATCCTCTGCTGTGCCTTCTTGGTGAGAGCTCTGATGTTCAGCTCCCATTTCAGGTCCTGGCTGATGATGGATACCAGGAAGCAGAAGGACTCCACAGTGTTGACTGGGGAGTCACCCAGGGTGATGGTGGGATGTGTTCCTCCTGTAATCCACAATCATCTCCACTGTCTTTTGAGCATTTAGCACCAGGTTGTTTTGACTGCAACAAGTCACCAGATGATCGACCTAACTGCCTGTCTTCAGACTCCATATGGTCAAAAGCAGCATACGCCTCAGAAGTCCATGTAAACACAGTCAGTGTACTTCCTCACCCTCATCACTCTCAACAGAGTGCTTCAGGGAGGACTTCCTCACCCTCATCACTCTCAACAGAGTGCTTCAGGGAGGACTTCCTCACCCTCATCACTCTCAACAGAGTGCTTCAGGGAGGACTTCCTCACCCTCATCACTCTCTACAGAGTGCTTCAGGGAGGACTTATTTTTGGAGGCCAACCAGCATCACCCTGGTTCCCTTGACAAAAACCCAATTGTATTTTTTCCATCTGCATTTGAAATCATCCTAATCAAAAATCATAAAGTGGTATTTGCATTTGTGAAGATAATCTTGCTGATCAAAACTTGTACGTATCATAAACTGTGTTAGCCACAGAGCTAGTTTCATGCAATAATCCAAAATCCAAAGGGAAAATCCAATAGTTTGTTTTGTTTTGTTTTGTTTTTTTGTCAACGGAACCAGGGCGATGGTAACTTCCAGGTTGGCCTCATCCCTGCAGCACTCTATTCAGGAACTGAATGCACTGAAAACCTGTTCACATGTTGTTGAGCTGCACCGTAGAAACCTTCTTCTGTGTGTGTGTGTGTGTGTGTGTGTGTGTGTGTGTGTGTGTGTGTGTGTGTGTGTGTAATGCATGCATCTGTGTGTACGTGTTGTGTTCCTGCAGTCCAGCATCGTCGTGGAGATTCCTCCATATCATGACCAGCAGGTGCGCAGTGCGGTCCAGGTGCAGTTCTACGTCTCAAACGGGAAGAGAAGAAGAAGCCTGAGCCACAGCTTCAGTTTCCTGCCCGGCGGACCCAGCCGAGTCAAGCAGGAGTGCTGGGACAAGGACTACATCTCCCATAACGCGCCTGTCTTCTGCCCGGACGTGGCTTATTACGACCCCTGTGGTTACTACGACTCCCCGCAACACCCCCCCCTCCTCCTCCAGCACGCCCGCTCCGCCCTGCCGGACTCGAACCACCGAGCAGAACCACACAGGCTGCTCTTCCAGCTGGACTCTCAGGAGCTGGAGCTGTTCTCAGCACCTCCTCAGACCTCCTCAGTCTCTCCAAGAACCTCCAAGATCCCCCTGCAAACCTCCTTACTCTTTCCTCACGCCTCCACGTTCCCACATCACACCTCCTCGGTCCCTGATCACACCTTCTCCATGCCTCCTCAGGCCTCCTCAGTTCCTCCTCGGACCTCCTGTGGTGGAGCTGTGAGGGAGAAGACCTCTGGGGAGGCTCTGAGCATCAAGCAGGAGGAGGAGGAGGAGGAGGAGCCGAGCCTCCAGGAGATCACCCTGGATGACCGTAAGAAGTTACATTTCATTTAAATATAGTGGCAACAAGAGCTGTTAAAGCCTTTTCTGAACGGTACTGACGTTGCAAAAAAAAAGTCAGTGGTTCTGAAGACACGGTCCAAATATATGATTATGGCACTGTTGTACTGTATGTAGCAGCCTGTATGTCCAAAAGAATTTCCCTTGGGATAAATAAAATGAGAGCATCTTCAGAATCAGAATCAAAATCACTTTTATTGAAATATGTAAAGATTACATACGAGGGATTTGTCTTAATTAATGTAAGTATGCAGCGTAGCGGTCGTATCGAGATTCAGAAGAAGAAGAAAGAAAATATCTAAAAGACACAATCACAAAAATTGCAGTCCAGTAGAATACAATATACATTGCATGATAATTAGCCATAAGTTTCTGTTTGAGAAACGGTCATTCTGCATAATAATGTTTCTTTGTTTGAGTCAAATGGGACATTTTTCGGACTATTGAGGTGTCAGACTAATGAGCAGTCCGTGTTTCAGTACGAGTAGCGCAGAGTCTGACACACAAATGGTACGAGTAGCACAGAGTCTGACACACAAATGGTTCCACCTGTATTTCTGCTGGTCTGATCTATGCTCTGTGTGTTGTTTCAGTGAATGAGATCATTGACAGAGACATCGGCGTTATGAGCCAGTCCGACCAGTTCCAGCTGGACTGGGAGCAGAAGTCCAGTGATGCCTCGCCGTTCTGCCAACGCCTGCAGTAGATCCATGGTGCTGCTGCTTCTTCTTCTTCTTCTGCTGGAGAATGAACCTGCGATGGCTTCAGCAAGGCGATCTCCAAGTGCCTCAAACCAAACACGTTCTCACTCGGCTCAGGAGCTCCAGGCCACTCAAACCTCACCAACAAACCAAAGACCTTCTGACCTCAGGACAGAGACTCAGGAACTAGATTCACAGAGAAGATCATTGAATGCACTAAGGTGCCATGGGACAGAAGAACAGTATTAAGGAAGAAGGTTCTGCACTGAAGCTTCTGCTAGATCCATGCAAGTTTCTTGACTAAATCAAATCTCAGGATCTACAAACTTAACACTTTTGTTTTTGCTCCCGTTTTCCACGAGTTGAAATAAAAGCTCTCAGACTTGCTTGCTCACAAAAGGCTTATTTCTCTCAAATTGTTCCTTAATGTGTTTAAATCCTAGCCTGGTAAACCATACTGATCACATGACCTCACAGTCTGTTTCGTTCTGCAGATCAGTCTGGCCTCCAGGCCCCGCCCCCAGCCATTTCCCAAAAATTACAAAGTGCACGGGCCAATCGGGGACCTTCCTCGTCGTTGACAATGTAACCGGCCAATCAGGGATGCCTCTAGCAAAACAGTATGGCGGCTCCCGAAGCAACGAGCGGTACCGTTAACATTAGTAGAGTAAACACAGCCGTAAGTGCAGTAAGTTATTGCAGAAATAGATTAAATAACATCAAGTAAACAAGAACAAGAGTAGAACAAGAGGACGCACCAGCCGAGTTCCTCGGTGGAAGACCTTTTCGTCTTTCTTCCGGGTGGATTTGGTGAAGGAGTCCTCTCTCAAGGCAAGTACTGTAGTAGCCTTGTCCTGATTGGTCCATGGCAGCACTATGTACTGTAGTAGCCTTGTCCTGATTGGTCCATGGCAGCACTATGTACTGTAGTAGCCTGGTCCTGATTGGTCCATGGCAGCACTATGTCACCAGGCTAAGTGTGAGGTCATGTGATCAGGGTGGTTCACCAGGCTAAGTGTGAGGTCATGTGATCAGGGTGGTTCACCAGGCTAAATGGGAGGTCATGTGATCAGGGTGGTTCACCAGGTGTGACTGGTGCATTTAAATGCACACTACCACTTACCTGATTATTCTCTGTTATCTGTTTATTGTGTAAATGTAAACTCAATGAAAAAGGGGAAAAGCAAGCATCACTCACAGAAAAAACAGTTGGTGGCACGGCTCAAAAAAGTCTATGAAGGAGAAGAAATGCCAGCACTCTCAAAATGTCCTTTTGTTAATTGAATTGAAGCAGATGGCAGGTACAAACGTTTCCACAGAAGTCACTGAGGAAGACTTCTGTCGAAACGTTTGTACCTGCCATCTGCTTCAATTCAATTAACAAAAGGACATTTTGAGAGTGCTGGCATTTCTTCTCCTTCATAAATGTAAAAACACTCATTATTGTGTTGTGTGATCAAACTGCACATCAGAGCAGCCTTTTATTGTGACAGCCGAGGCACACCTGGTCAACAGCTGCTGTTTAATCAGAATCTTGATAGGCCACACCTGTCAGGTGGATTGTATTCATGTCTGCATCTGCCAGTTACCATAAGAGCAGGCATCATGTGTTCATTCCACTACAGGAGAGACTTGAAGTTCATTGACTTTAAGTGGAAAGAACATTGTGCTCATATATTGGTATCGCACAAGAGTATCGGATATCGCTCCCCAAAAAAATCAAATATCGTACATCCCTAATTTAAACTCTTGAAAAATGGGAGCAAAAAAAAAGTGTTGTTTATATTTGTGTCGAGTATAAACTTCATGGCTGTGTAAAGACCCAGAGACTGGAGCTGTGAGTGAAGTTAACATTGTGCATCCAAAGGGTGTGTGAAGTTAAGAGACTGAAGACATGAGGACATGTTACCGTTATGACTATTTATGGGCTGACTCAGTCTGTTTTTAATACTGTGGATCTGCTCAGTCAACACAACCCGCTTCAGATCATCTCCATGTTCTAGCTTGGTTTCTTCTCTGAACATCTCCTCGTCTGTCTGGCCATGCAGCTGCTGTGTTGTTCTAGCTTGGTTTCTTCTCTGAACATCTCCTCGTCTGTCTGGCCATGCAGCTGCTGTGTTGTTCTAGCTTGGTTTCTCCTCTGAACATCTCCTCGTCTGTCTGGCCATGCAGCTGCTGTGTTGTTCTAGCTTGGTTTCTTCTCTGAACATCTCCACGTCTGTCTGGCCATGCAGCTGCTGTGTTGTTCTAGCTTGGTTTCTTCTCTGAACATCTCCACGTCTGTCTGGCCATGCAGCTGCTGTGTTGTTCTAGCTTGGTTTCTTCTCTGAACATCTCCACGTCCGTCTGGCCATGCAGCTGCTGTGTTGTTCTAGCTTGGTTTCTTCTCTGAACATCTCCACGTCCGTCTGGCCATGCAGCTGCTGTGTTGTTCTAGCTTGGTTTCTTCTCTGAACATCTCCTCGTCTGTCTGGCCATGCAGCTGCTGTGTTGTTCTAGCTTGGTTGCTGTGAACTGTCAAAACATATCACGAGTTTGCATTTGAATAAAATACATCCAAAGAAAATGTGTCCTGTAATCAACTGAAACTACGGTGGAACTCTTAAGTCTTTATAGAAGCTAACTTTATTTAGAAGTGGTTCTCAACCTAGGGGCCGGGAACCCCCAGAGGGAAGCGCAAGATCTTTTTGAGGAGTTGTGGGTTAATTATGGCATAAGAAAAACCATATATCTACTATGCAGATTTACTGTTGTCTTGTAGTTTTAAGCCTCCAGGCCTCTGGTAATTAATCCAATTAAACAACCTGAACATCATTCTTTGGTTGAAAAGCCACACGTAACACGGTGAGTGGGCATTGCTTCATTTTAAGGGGTCAAGTCAAAACGTTTGAGAACCACTGTTGTAATGAACTGAAACTACACTTTACAACATACGTCTATTTGGAAAATGATGCCGGTGCCTTGAAACAGGAGGAGAGTGGGTTAAAAAAACAACATGTTGACGTTCAACTCATTTATTCTCCTTGCTGACCAACAGAAGAGTCGTGTTAAGGCATCAGATGGTTCTTATCAAGACAGAAGTCAGCAGTCCAATCGGCTTCAAGTCCCACATCAACATGACATCATCACATCAGTAACCAATCAGCTTCAAGTCCCACATCAACATGACATCACATCAGTAAGGAGGTCACAGATCAGGTTAGTGATGCACTAGATACAGATATCACATCAACATTACATCATCACATCAGATCAGGTTAGTGATGCAGATCAGTTCAATATCGGAAATGGACTTTTGTATTGTTGACATTCAATAATGCACTTCTACACCTCCATCGTCGAGTCCATCCTCACCTCCTCCATCACTGTCTCCTCCATCCCTCCAGGACCTGCACGCAGCCAGGACACTGAAGCGGTCTCGTAAGATCATGGCCGACCCCTCCCATCCTGACCACAAACTCTTCAAAACACTCCCCCACGGCAAGAGACTGAGGTCTGCCAAGACCAGAACCTCTCGCCACAAGAACAGCTTCTTCCCAACCGCCATCGGCCATTGCAGCCATAGCGGTTGGACTTCACTCGCCACTACTTAGTATTATAGCTGCCTCCCCTACCAGAACTCTACAGCATTAGATTACTCTTGTGAACTAAATCATAGCTAACTGCTCAGACTGTAACTCACATTTAATTTAATGTCTGTTTAACTCGGGACTGTAAACTGTAAATGTAAATTCACTGCCTATTTAACACCTATTTAACTCAGACTGTAAATTTCATGAAAATTCAATGTAAATTCATATTTAATGTCCACTGAACACTCCTCCACTCATGTACATATTGTATTTGATTGCACTTATCTTTCCTACTTCTTTATCTCTGTATATTGACCTGACCGCTACGCTGCATAAAGACAAATTCCTCGTATGTAACTTGCATACTGTGGCAATAAAAATGATTCTGATTCTGATCAGATGAAATCCAGCGATGGCATTGGCTGATATCCATTAACATACAGTACAATGTGTAACTAATCTGTTCCAAAGATGCTCAAGTTGAATCAGCGTGAGGTTATTAAGCAACATTACATGAGAGGGTGTGCTTTACCGTCATGTACGCTTCACTGAAGTTTAAAAAAAAGTCATCTTTGGTATAATATAATAATAATATAATATAAAGGGCAGAATATAGAATATTTTGGCAGGTCACAAACAGGTCAATACAAAACAAAATATGGGTATCGGCCCAAAATGTCCAAAATATGGGTACATCGCTGGTCAGGGTCAGAAAACACAGATAGTGTTGCGGGCAGGGCGTGTTCTGCCCAAAACTCTAGTGGGTTCCATAATAACGCGGTATCGGTTATTGGCCATATTGTTATATTAAACCTCAGTATCGGCTGGTATCGGTCTCGGCCATAATTGTTATTTGAAACACTGTATCGGCTGGTATCGGTACCGGCCATATTGTTATTTGAAACACTGTATCGGCTGGTATCGGTATCGGTGCCCCTCTGGTTGGGTCAGTTGAAGAGCAGCTGGTCTGGGTCAGGCTGCAGGAAGCTGAACTCCTCCAGAGGAGAGCGCGCCCCGGCCGGCCAGCAGCTCCTCGTGCAGGTGTAGATCAGGACCGTGCCGAACTCCAGCTCCAGCTCCTCCCCGGCCCGCAGCAGGCTGACCAGAGCGGGCATCAGCTGCAGCTCGAAGCCTCGCGTGGCGCCGCAGCGGCCGCACGCCGGCACCATGTCGGCCATGTTGGAGGGCGGCGCGGACACAAAGAGCGGCGCTCCGGCCCGGCTGTAGCGCAGGATCTGCTCTGGACACGCAGAGATCCGCTTCAGGAAACGGGAGAAGGCCAGGTCCCCGTGCCGCGCCCGGCTCTTCTCGTACCTCTCGTCCCCCCCGCCGCCCTCCTCGCCGCCGCCCGCCTGCAGCTGTCGCACCGCCACGCCCTCCCTCCTCTCGTACTCCCTCAGCAGCCTCTGAGCGTGCTCCAGCTCCGGCTCCGCCTCCAGGTCCGCCTCTTCCACCACGCTGATGAAGCATGGGCGGAACACAGGGGAGGGGACCTGCTCAGGGGGAGGGGCCTGCTCGGCTCCTCCCAGCTGGAGAGCCTGCAGCCCGGAGCGGACCTCCTCCTGCCCGGAGTGGGCCTCCTCCTGACCAGAGCGGACCTCCTCCTGACCGGCCGCGGTATGCCTGGCCTCCTCCTCAGCCTGGAGCTCCGTCTCGGGGTTCGTATGCAGGTCTGGAAATTCTGGAAAAGTATTGAAAATGAATGTGAATTTGGGAATTTGAAAAAAACAAAAAAAAACAGAAAAAACTATCCAGATTGTATCCAGATTGGTTTTATGAGTCTGAACAGCAACACATCGGATTTGTGTCACTTGTCCCAAACCACAAATAGAGGTAGTTTCAAATGTGATTCCAATCTGCTTTTGACTGATGTGTCTTCAGTGCGGACGCACTGATCACCCATATCGCATTTCTGTGTCTTTTCAGAGTCAACAACATAGGGTTTGCACCAAAATCATATCCAGTCAAGAACATAGGGTCTGTACCAAAATCACATCCAGTCAAGAACATAGGGTCTGCACCAAAATCACATCCAGTCAAGAACATAGGGTCTGCACCAAAATCATATCCAGTCAAGAACATAGGGTCTGCACCAAAATCACATCCAGTCAAGAACATAGGGTCTGCACCAAAATCACATCCAGTCAAGAACATAGGGTCTGCACCAACATCACATCCAGTCAAGAACATAGGGTCTGCACCAACATCACATCCAGTCAAGAACATAGAGTCTGCCTGGAAAAATATACAAGTTTAAAAATGAAGAGCATGTAGGAACCCTGCCAATCATCTCACATGCTTCTCACACTATCTTTCATCTATACTGAACTTTAAGGTCCAGCCTTACCTTCACCCTCTTCATCCTCCTCATCCTCCTCCTCTCCATCCATGCCCCAGTCGTCAGCTCCATCACACCAGTCTGTAGCAGGCAGAGGGTTAGGGGGGCTCCTCTCCTCCTGGGTCGGGCCCCTGGGAGCCGTGGGGCCCTCCTCCTCCTCCAGGCTCTGGCAGCGGAACACCCTCCAGCTCTCCGCTCGGCCGACACATGCCGCGCTGCAGCACGCCAGCAGGTGCAGGGTGCGGTGGTACGGAGAGCCCTGCAGGGGGCAGTACACCTGCACCACCTACAGCAAAACACAGACAGTTTAACACTTTACATGGAGAGCCCTGCAGGGGGCAGTACACCTGCACCACCTACAGCAACACACAGCATGGAGCGTATCTTCATATCATCACAATATAATTCCCCTTAAAGATGATAAATGATAATATTGAATTATTGCCCAGCCCTAGGTTTAGGTAAGGTAAGTAAAATAGTATGTACTCCCACCCCTTCTCCCTAGTGCAACTTTGAACTTAACTTTGACGCCCCGGGCGTCATAATTAGCTAGATGTTAATTATGTAACTAATTTAAATGGTTTTAAAATCCAACTGTTAACATGTATGTTACATTCTGATGCCATGATAACACACTTGCTTGTATTATCAATTTAATTGGTCTAAATTCAGAATTGTATATTTAGAAAAATTAATATAGTCCGTCACAATAAACAACTGTTTGGAAACAAATATCCTTCCACACTCTTCCTTTTTCCATACTTTTCTAGACATGGAAAATACTCAAATCAAATTCTATACTTTTCCATAGTTGTGTAGGAACCCTGTTATTATTATTACCATTATTATTATTGTTATTATTAACACTTGGCCTACTGGTGGAGGAGCACTCTCATAGCTGATATAAACCACCCTGTGTCACTGTTGTGGAATAGATTCAATGGTTTGCAGTTTGTTCATTCTGAATTACCATATAGGCTAATAGCCTCCTCAGATTTTACACCTTGTAACATGTTTTGGCAATCTACTTAAATGGTAGCCAGGCTACTTATGGTAATCATGCCAAAAGAGAAAAGTGGGAGGATAGGAGGTTTATAATATCCAAGTGACATCACTCCAGCATGCTGTATCAAATAAACCTCTTCCTGTGTGCCCATGGCATCAAAATCTCACTCCAGCCAGGTTGCAAACCTGAAGAATATTGAATGATTTACAAAACAAGCCCTTTGGGGTTATGTTTAATATCATTTCGATCTGTTGCGTGTTTTGATTGGTCTTTTTTCTATGAGTCTGTATGTAACGTGTGAAAATGTCAGCCGAGCTGTAGCCTCACAGTGCGCCTCACCTGGGCCAGACCGGAGCCGCACGCACCGCAGCGGGGGGGCGCAGACTGCCAGGTGACGCGCGGCGGCAGCGCGGGCACGCCGCCCACCATGTTGGTCAGAAACGACGATCGATATCTGTGATCGATGTGTCCGTCACACAGCCCGACCAGAGCCGCCGGCTCCATTTCTCTCACATGTTGTTTACAACGGTTTACAACACCGGCAGGAAATGACGTGCATTGCGTCACCTTCTTCTTCTTCTTTGTTTTTTGGCGGATTGCAATACCAACTTTTAAGGTGCATACCGCCACCTACTGTACCGGAGTATGTAGAACAGGATCAAAGTTAATTCGTCTAGGAAAGAAATTAAATAAAAAATAAAAAACTACTATATTCTGTGTAATTCATCCCAGCAAGCAAAATGACATCATGATGACATTGTGATGACGTCTTTCAGTGACGTCCAGGACTAGGCCAAATCACAGCCGGTATGGAGGCTGATTTAGAGGTAGCCTATTTTCCAAGTCGCTGACGTTGAAATATGATGTTAGGACGAATGGGCATATTCAATTATTCTGGCATTATTCGGGTCGTCTGGTGCTCTCCTCTCATGAAGACCCCGGGTCGTCTGGTAGGTGTGGGACGAGAGATGCTGAGAATGTTTAATAAGAAGAGAATCTTACCCGTTCCTGGCCTACCTTGATGAGGTTTAGGGGTGACAGGTGACTCACCTGGCTGGTTGCTCTTGCGTGGGATCCTTTGCACAATATCTCTTATAAGTACATAAGCACCTTGTTGTAATATTGAATGTTGATGTTTCTGTTGTTTTTTCCTCTGTCCGAGCCTGTTTGTGTGTTTTGTTTGTGTACTGGTCTGAAAAAAATTAAATAAAATATTGAGAGAAAAAAATAATCTTCATGGGATGCTCAGCAGCAACACAAATAAAAACACAAAACAAAAGGAAAATAAAAATAGATTTTTATTGAACCATACAGCCAGTTTTCTTCCATTACACTGGAAACTAATGAATAATCCACATTACATCCTCAATAGACAGTTTGAGACATGGAGGACAAGAGAGTACAAACAGACCTGCCCGGCTTAAAGGGGCATTCCACGTAACTTTTTGTACGTGGTTTTCATTAGAACAATGTCACCTGTACAGTATGTGTGGCTGTGTACAGTCAGACTACATGAAACACATTGCTGTGTGACTGACTGATGGGCGGGGCTAAGGGCTCCGCACAGCAACCCATAGGGCTTTTGCCCAGGAGCGGATTCGATCCCACGCTCTCCCGCTTGCAAAGCACATGTGCTAACCGCAACACCAAGAGAGCTACTGTAGCTCCCTTGGTGGAGCTGGTTAAAGGGCCGTTATACTGCTGAGTGAGTTTAACCAACGACTCTTATAGATCAGTCATTCTATGGAAGAAAAAAAAACATCCAACCCCGAACAAATTGATACAAAAGGTTTTTCCAATGGATTCTGGTACTGTTGGCATGTTAAATAACATACTAAAAATCCAGGAAAATCTAAGTTCCGGAAAGGGGTCATTTTCAAGATGGCCGCTGAGAGAAGTGAGGTCATGGATTTTGTGTGGTCATTTCCAGTGTTGGGGGTAACTCATTACAAAAGCAGTAACTTAGTAATATAACTTATTACTTATAGGAAGGATTTCAGTAATATTATACCAGTTACTTTGTCAGGTAACTCAAGTTACAAATTGAGTTAAAGAAAATGTTTATCAAGGCACATATTTAAATAAAGATACAATCATTTCCTAATCAAATTGTCTGTTTTTATGCAAATAACCACTACAGATGACAATAACAAAGGAAAAGAATAACCTTTAGAATTTTGGATTGTTTACACTGACTTCAAGGCGGTTGACATTATTTTTCGGGATGGTTCTGGGGCGGCGATGTCATTCTGCTGCTGCTGTCGTTTTGGTGAAAGTAATGCAAAAGTAGTGTAATAAGTAACAAGTTACTCTACACAGACAGTAATATTGTAAAGTAACTTATTACTTTCAAATGAGAGTGAACTAGTAATATGTAGTATATTACATTTTGAAAGTAACTTGCCCAACACTGGTCATTTCATTCTGAGACCGGGCTGGTATACACTGCAAATGGGTCATTCAACATGACATTACTGTAATGTGTGTGTGTGTGTGTGTGTGTGTGTGTGTGTGTGTGCGTGTGTGTGTGTGTGTGTGTGTGTTCATCACTCCTGCTCCTCCTCCTCTGTGTAGATTGGTCCTCTGTTGGGGGGCAGGGCTGCTCTGATTGGCTGCCAGCGGCTGGGTGGCCAGATGATGTGGGAAGCTCTGCCGTGAAGCAGTCCCACTGACACCTGGGAAAACACGAGTGACATCATCAGAGACGTGGAGGCGTGGAGACGTGGAGGCGTGGACTTCACAGACGCCTCCAAGTCCATTCATTTGTGATCATGGACACATCAGAGAACATTAACCCATTTATACCATGCTCACTTGCCAACGAAAATAAAGACATTCGAGCATTCATTTATATTTTCACGTGTTTTGCAATCAAAATCTAAAGTTTTTCATAAGCTAACTCAGTTCCCTTGGCAACACCTGAGGGTTTGACTAATACCTGGAACAAGCATTACCATCCCATCAGGTTCCTATGCAATGGAAACATTCACTGCTCCAGTCCAGTAAATAGGACCAACCACAGACTGAGGTAACGAGCTGAACAGCGAGTGGGAGGGATGAGAGCTGATCGCTCAGATGATGTGATAGTAGAACTCATTGGGGAAAGTGAAAAGGCAGCGCTTGCCCCTCCCTCATTACCACCACTGAGGTGCCCTTGAGCAAGGCCCTTAACCCCAACCGCTCCAGTGGAGCTGCTCAGTGGCCAGCAGATCAGACTGTGGTTGTACTGGTCAGCTTCCAGGTATGAATGTGTGTGTGAATGTGAACAGGTCACTCCTGAAAAAGAGAGCATTGCTCTCAGTGAGACTCCCCCTGTATAAATAAAGGTACAAAAAAAAAGATAATAATCAGAGGAGCAGTGTACTTCCTGCAGTTTGTGGCCATCCTGTGGTTTGAACTACTACTGGAACTACTTAGTAGGTGTACATCATCAGAAAATAATGGACACCCTGCAGCCAATCAGAATCAAGTATTCGCCCAGACCATGGTCTAATCATCATTAATTCACAGTTTGCTGTGTGGATATGCTCATGTAATTCTGTCATTATTAATTTACAGTTGTCTGAGGCGATGTTCTGTCCTGTCTGAGAGCGTGTCATCTTCTACAATAGATGATCTTTGAGAGGCTCTGTGTGTGTTTTTGTATTGAATGACGTGTTTTGTTAGTGCAGACTGGTGGTGGTGGGGGGGGGGGGGGTTTGGTACGCACCGGGCCGAAGCTGTTGCTGTCCAGGCTGTGGCCGTGATGGTCGCCCTCGATCCAGAGGTGACCGTCTGGAACTCGAACAAACTGGTTCTTATAGCCCAGCGTCCTGTACAGAGAGAGGAGACAGCTTCTGCTTTCATTCTGTTTTTTTTATCCACAGAGGTCAGAGCTGAAAGTTTCCAAGACACTATTTTTCTGAATATGACAATATTCAGAATTTGATATGGGTCATGTAAACGGCATATGGAGCTCAACAGTGACCACCCACTTTTTCGCAGCTCCGGTTCCAGGAAGTGAACTTCCCATTCATTACTCCATTGAGTTTTCCAAGCCAACCAGCTACGAGATAAATCGTGGCCCTAAAACATTTGATTTTATGGGCAATTTACTTCTGTGTCACATGACTTTATTAGTCTGTCTGATCAGTAGTGACCAGTCTGTTACGGACGGGACATACACCAGCTGAGATGCTAATGACCCACAGACACCGCCAATTGTCTCTGTAGGAACGTCTGACCAAGCCGGAAGTACCGCTGCCAGGAACAGTTTAAAATTTTTATTTGAACTTTCAAATCATTAAAACCATGTTACCGTGCAAACACTGTCCATCGTCAACCATAGTTAGCAACAGTCTCCCAGACGCAGGCGTGCAGGTTTGGTGACATGATTTCAGTGAGTGTATCAGTACTTTTTGGACATTTTCATCCATTTTTACATATTGTTAAAATATCCTTATCGCGGTATTGTTAAGATTGTTAAATAACCGTGATAAGTTTGGTCTAGGGATGCACACAATTAATCGAAGATCGATTACTCGCTCGTTAAGGATTTACTCGAGCATGTGAAAATGGACTTGATCAAAACAACAACAAAAAGCAACGTGCGTTCTGTCAGTAGAACGGTGTCAACTCGGCATCAGTGTTTAAGAGCTGCGACGCACTGCGAGCAGAAAAAATAAACAATCCGCGGTAAGTGAGCCCCTGTTGGACCTAGGCAGCGGCAGCGGCCGCGGCGCGGATTCTGGGCAAATGTTAAAAGTTATGCCTCTCCGTTTTTATGTTTCATAGTGTAGGCTATGCTGCTATGCAATGCTGTGAGAAATATACAATATGTTGCTGCTGTATAAACACAGGTTTTATTGAGGAAAAAACACATTTGGTATTGTTTGGAAAATTTTGTATTTTAATTACAATTAATAGATTGATTGATCGTTAACGTTACCAATGATCGATTCTGGAATTTGTGGAAAATGTGCATCCCTAGTTTGGTCACTATAATGGTGATATGAAATGTTCATAGCGTTTCCTCTCTAGCAGTGACTAGTGTCTGTCTGTGGGGGTCCTACCTGATGAAGTCTCCCTCCAGGCCGATGACCCTCTTGATGATCTTCTGCTGGGGGTTCCTGGGTGACCTGAGGAGAGGAACACATGAGTGAACAGCTGAGCGCTGCAGCCTCAGAGTCACTCCTCAGCTACCTGCTGCTAGCTTGTTCTTTCTCTTTTTTAACCACACTTTATTGCCCTATTTGTAAGGCTTATAGATTTGTTGTCATTGTCTGGTTACAACAAAGCTATTGGGGCTGTTGTACTACAGAATATACTTTGCTTGCAAAATAAATATTGATTATTTTGATCAATTACACCTGGAGTCTCAGGACAAGTTTGGTTGGTAGGATTGCCTGAACACACTGCATGTGTAAATATGTCAGCCAAGCGCCTCAAGGCACGTTCACACCATACGCCCAAGCAATGCTCAAGCTACGCTGAACCCACAAGTTTCATTTCCTTGTTAACAGGCGAAGCCGTTCACACCAGCCACGCTCAAACCCCGCTGAAGTGATCGTTCAGGATTCAGTCCTATTTTCCAAGCGTGAAGCTGCCAGCCAGGCATGAAGTCAATGGAAGTTGTGGGAGGGGTCAATGCACGCCGAGCGAGGCGCTGAGGAAAAGAGAGTGCTTGTGTCACCGGTTAAGCGTGAGCTCAGCTTCAGTATGAGCTCTGCTTATGTTAAGTGCCAGGTGTGAGCAAAGGGTCAGACCCCCCCATGGCTTTCAGCTCTGTATGCTGAGAGCGTGGCCTGGCCTTTCCTCTCCGGCTGTCTGATGCTGCACTGCTGCATCACCACCCACCACAAAGTAGGAGCTAAATGTGAGCGCCGCCGTCAGATTAGCTTAATGAGCGCTCAGCCTCTGTGCTCGGCTAGCAGAGTCTGAATACGCAGCACCACATGCCTCTGTGCTCTGTTAGCAGAGTCTGAACATGCAGCACCACATGTCTCTGTGCTCTGCTAGCAGAGTCTGAACACGCAGCACCACATGCCCCCCGTGCTCTGTTAGCAGAGTCTGAACACGCAGCACCACATGCCTCTGTGCTCTGCTAGCAGAGTCTGAACATGCAGCACCACATGCCTCTGTGCTCTGTTAGCAGAGTCTGAACATGCAGCACCACATGTCTCTGTGCTCTGTTAGCAGAGTCTGAACATGCAGCATCACATGCCTCTGTGCTCTGCTAGCAGAGTCTGAACATGCAGCACCACATGCCTCTGTGCTCTGTTAGCAGAGTCTGAACATGCAGCACCACATGCCTCTGTGCTCTGTTAGCAGAGTCTGAACATGCAGCACCACATGCCTCTGTGCTCTGTTAGCAGAGTCTGAACACGCAGCACCACATGCCTCTGTGCTCTGCTAGCAGAGTCTGAACATGCAGCACCACATGTCTCTGTGCTCTGCTAGCAGAGTCTGAACATGCAGCACCACATGTCTCTGTGCTCTGCTAGCAGAGTCTGAACACGCAGCACCACATGCCTCTGTGCTCTGTTAGCAGAGTCTGAACACGCAGCACCACATGCCTCTGTGCTCTGTTAGCAGAGTCTGAACACGCAGCACCACATGTCTCTGTGCTCTGCTAGCAGAGTCTGAACATGCAGCACCACATGTCTCTGTGCTCTGCTAGCAGAGTCTGAACACGCAGCACCACATGCCTCTGTGCTCTGTTAGCAGAGTCTGAACACGCAGCACCACATGCCTCTGTGCTCTGCTAGCAGAGTCTGAACACGCAGCACCACATGCCTCTGTGCTCTGCTAGCAGAGTCTGAACATGCAGCACCACATGCCTCTGTGCTCTGCTAGCAGAGTCTGAACATGCAGCACCACATGCCTCTGTGCTCTGCTAGCAGAGTCTGAACACGCAGCACCACATGACCGGACCAGATCGGGAGGGAGCGGCAGAGACAATGTTGTTGTTTGTTTGTTTTCTTGTTTGTTGTTGTGTAAAGTGCAGGTACTCACAGGACAGAGACAATGATGTTGTTGTGTAAAGTGCAGGTACTCACAGGACAGAGACAATGTTGTTGTTGTGTAAAGTGCAGGTACTCACAGGACAGAGACAATGTTGTTGTTGTGTAAAGTGCAGGTACTCACAGGACAGAGACAATGTTGTTGTTGTGTAAAGTGCAGGTACTCACAGGACAGAGACAATGTTGTTGTTGTGTAAAGTGCAGGTACTCACAGGACAGAGACAATGATGTTGTTGTGTAAAGTGCAGGTACTCACAGGACAGAGACAATGTTGTTGTTGTGTAAAGTGCAGGTACTCACAGGACAGAGACAATGTTGTTGTTGTGTAAAGTGCAGGTACTCACAGGACAGAGACAATGATGTTGTTGTGTAAAGTGCAGGTACTCACAGGACAGAGACAATGTTGTTGTTGTGTAAAGTGCAGGTACTCACAGGACAGAGACAATGTTGTTGTTGTGTAAAGTGCAGGTACTCACAGGACAGAGACAATGATGTTGTTGTGTAAAGTGCAGGTACTCACAGGACAGAGACAATGATGTTGTTGTGTAAAGTGCAGGTACTCACAGGACAGAGACAATGATGTTGTTGTGTAAAGTGCAGGTACTCACAGGACAGAGACAATGTTGTTGTTGTGTAAAGTGCAGGTACTCACAGGACAGAGACAATGTTGTTGTTGTGTAAAGTGCAGGTACTCACAGGACAGAGACAATGTTGTTGTTGTGTAAAGTGCAGGTACTCACAGGACAGAGACAATGATGTTGTTGTGTAAAGTGCAGGTACTCACAGGACAGAGACAATGATGTTGTTGTGTAAAGTGCAGGTACTCACAGGACAGAGACAATGATGTTGTTGTGTAAAGTGCAGGTACTCACAGGACAGAGACAATGTTGTTGTTGTGTAAAGTGCAGGTACTCACAGGACAGAGACAATGTTGTTGTTGTGTAAAGTGCAGGTACTCACAGGACAGAGACAATGATGTTGTTGTGTAAAGTGCAGGTACTCACAGGACAGAGACAATGTTGTTGTTGTGTAAAGTGCAGGTACTCACAGGACAGAGACAATGTTGTTGTTGTGTAAAGTGCAGGTACCCACAGGACAGAGACAATGTTGTTGTTGTGTAAAGTGCAGGTACTCACAGGACAGAGACAATGTTGTTGTTGTGTAAAGTGCAGGTACTCACAGGACAGAGACAATGTTGTTGTTGTGTAAAGTGCAGGTACTCACAGGACAGAGACAATGTTGTTGTTGTGTAAAGTGCAGGTACTCACAGGACAGAGACAATGATGTTGTTGTGTAAAGTGCAGGTACTCACAGGACAGAGACAATGTCTCCTCTCTGGACCTGGAAGTTCCTCACGCTCCAGCGGCTCAGGAGAACCACGTCACACTCTGACACACCGTCTGGGTTCAGAGAGGGCTGCACACACGCACACATACATTAGAACCGGAGAACATTTTCCTCAACTTCTGATTGGCTGCTGTAATGTTGCTGACAGGAAGTGAAGTCTCTCTGGTTTGAAGCATGAGGTGAGAGCAGACAGCTCTATTTTAAAATGTTCAGTAAGTGATGTATTATGAGTAATTATATTATACTATGAGTATTGCAATATATTGCAATATGTATTGCATAGCAATGTATCGTCATACAATCGTATCGTGAGGTCCTTGCGAATAACCAGCCCTAATGGTGATTGGTGGATGCTGTGAAGCCGCATGGTGATTGGTGGATGCTGTGAAGCCGCATGGTGATTGGTGGATGATGTGAAGCCGCATGGTGATTGGTGGATCAGATGCTGTGAAGCTGCATGGTGATTGGTGGATGCTGTGAAGCTGCATGGTGATTGGTGGATGCTGTGAAGCTGCATGGTGATTGGTGGATGCTGTGAAGCCGCATGGTGATTGGTGGATGCTGTGAAGCTGCATGGTGATTGGTGGATGCTGTGAAGCTGCATGGTGATTGGTGGATGGTGTGAAGCTGCATGGTGATTGGTGGTCTCACCTGCATGGAGGCTCCCTCAACGCGGGCCACGTAGGCGAGTTGGTCGAGCGCGGTGACGGTGACAGGCACTGCCACAAAGAAACCGCTAACAAATGCCCGCAGGTAGCGCCGACCGGCCGCATGCTGAAACATCACCTGCACCAGAGAGACAAGACCCCAGCCAATCACACAGAGACACTGATCAAGATCAACCAATCAAACTACATCACACAGAGACACTGATCAAGACCAACCAATCAAACTGCATCACATAGAGACTGATCAAGACCGACCCATCCAACCAATCAATCACACACACACAGAGACTCTGATCAACACCAGCCAATCAAACTGCATCACACAGAAACTCTGATCAAGACCTACCAATCAAACAGCTTTTATTTGTGATCAGCTCAGCTGCTGGTTCTCATTTTGGCCAAAGACAGATTTAACAGTTATGACAACACTCTTAGGTCTGACAATCTCTTACAAACAGTTAAGGCGGGGCAATATATGGATATTATACAAGGGGTGGGGCAAAAAAAATTGATACAGCTGACAGTAGTATCGTGATATTTTGTGTGGTAATATCATCGCGCAATAATGCCAAGTATCGTGATATTTTATTAGCTACTTTATTCTCCTCAACTCCTACACATAGGTACCCATGTACTGTCAATGGTACCCATGCACTGTCAGTCTGCTGCTGCATCTGGTGTCAGGTGGCTAGGCTAATGGTTAGCATGTGGCTAGCCTGCCCTGCTGTGTGCTAACCCTGCTAGTCCCGGGCCAGCAGCTCGTGGTGGAGGCAGCGCTCCAGACAGCAGCGGCAGGCTGTCCTTACAAACCATGGTTTCCTACAGAAACTCAAGCTAAAGCTACACATCAAACAGAAGCTAATTCACCTACCAGTAACCTGACTTCCGGGTTCCTTCTTCTTGTGTTTAACGGCAGCTTGCATCCATCCACAACGTTTCACTGCTGCCATCTTCTGGAGTTGATTTGCCTCCTACAATGTCCAGTCTGTCAGATTCTCATCCTTGCGCGGCAGGCTAATTAAACAAACTGGTGCGGAGTTTTCACAATCGGTGGTTTTGACATAATCTGATTTGTGACTGGATCATGTAATATGCAGGAAACAGTCGAACATATTGATTGTCCTTATTACCACAACAGGAAAGACAGATCCTCAAAAGCAGGAGAATGATCGCATTGCATCAAGCTGGTGCTAAAATAATTGTTACAATAAACTCAGGGAATGTGGGGTATAGGGCTATATTTTCATTTTTAGAGGAGAGAGACTGTAGAAGAATATAGCCTAGCATCTTAGAAGTCCATTCCGATCAATGATTCCGATCCACACTCAATTTCAGAAGGTGGCGGTAATGCACCAAAAACTGTTTGCCAACCGCCATAAAACACCAGAAGAAGAAGTTACCAGCTGTTGTGACACGTGACACACAACATGGCTGCCTACAGGAGAGAAGAAGGTAACGTTAGAAGTTTAACTAAACTGATCACACACACACAAAGCAGCCTGTTCACAGTGGGCTGCACTGGGCTGAAGTGGGGACGGTAACGTCGTCCAGATTGAACTAAACAGTTTCAGCTGCTCAGCTAGCTCTGAAGCGAACAGCTAGCTCTGAAGCTAGCAGCTAATCCAGTTTAGCTTTGGGCTGCAGTCCAGTATGAGTGTGACTGTCTGATCTACTCTACATCAGTTTTCCTTTAATGGGGAGTATGAAAAATCCAGAGCATGTAGATCTATGAAGGAGGAATGACATCAAAACGAAATTTGAGGAAGTTCTTCAGAATCTTTTCTTACTAACAGTCTAATTTCTTACGAATTTATTTGATTTTCCTAGATAATAACTGCTCAAAATAGGTCCTGGATTAATTCTGGTGAATGCTTACTGACATTGAGGCTAGGATCGGCAACCCAACATGCTTCCATCTACTAAACAGCTGTGAAAAAGCTGTTTAGGGCAACTATGGCAAAGATGTAAACATTTGTTGCTTACTTTTGTTGCTGTTGGTAAATGTACATTAATATTTGCCATCTTATTTTCATCAGACATTAAACAGAGGCCTACTTGGCCCTACACCAAATAAAGCTTTACAGTCTATGTAAATCTTAGGTGTAATGGTAAATTGACTGCATTTATACAGCGCTTTTATCCAAAGCGCTTTACAATGTGCCTACATTCACCCATTCACACACCGAGGGCGGCCAGCTGCCACGCAGGGTGCTGGCACAGCCATCGGGAACAATTTGGGGTTCAGTGTCTTGCCCAAGGACACTTCGACATGCGGACTGGAGGAGCCGGGGATCGAACCACCATCCTTTTGATTAGTGGACGACCTGCTCTACCTCCTGAGCCACAGCCGCCCCCTAGGGCCAATTATTGAACTAATTTGTAACCTACTTGTCTAAAATGTTTGATATGATATATACTATACAGGCTTACCTTTTCACTGTATGAACTTTAAGACAGATGAAGGGCTGTGTAAAAGAGGACATGAAAGATTTCGCCAACTAGGGCGTTGCTATGTGATGTCACTAGGTTGACTGTACAGTACAGTAGTAGAGTGTTGGTAGTAATTGGTTTGAAAAACATTTCATGAATCAAATTTGGATGATCAAAACAACCGAAAAACCAAGTCAGAAACACAACAGCATATTGTGCTGTGACCCTGTTAGAATTCAAAATCCTTGCAACCAACACTTAACTAGCCTGTACTCCACTACTGTACTGTACTGTACTGTACTGTACTGTACTGACTACCATTCATTGCGCTAATCTAACTAGCGCTCGCTATTTTTCTCCTACACGCACAGAAGATAAAGGCATCTATCTTTCTCGTCTTACTATCGGGAAGATGACAAGTAATAGGGTTGCAAGTAACTATTATTTCCATTATCGATTAATCTGACAATTATTTTCTCGATTTCTCGATTAATCGGTTGATCTATAAAATGTCAGAAAATGGATCATTGTTTCCCATAGCCCAAGATGACATCGTCAAATCTTGTTTTGTCCACAACCCAAAGATATTCAGTTTACTCTCAAAGAGGTGTAAAGAAACCAGAAAATATTCACATTTTAGAAGCTGAAATCAGAGAATTTTTTTTTCTTAAAAAAATGACTCAAAACGATGAATCGATTATCAAAATAGTTTGATTAATCGTTGCAGCTCTAGCAAATAGGCGAATCTCCCAAAATGTTGACGTGTTCCTTTAATGATGTCATTCCTCTCAGCAGGTCAGGACAGCATCCTGGAGCCTCTGTGTTTCCCGGAGCCTCACGCCGGCAACAGCAGCGATACCGCCGGTGTGTTCCAAACTCCTGGCTCGCCTCCTGGTCCATGTCCTGGTTCGTGTCCTGGTCTTTCCGCCTCGTGTGGTGGTGAGCCGTGTCCCAGTGAGCTGGCTTGATTGGTCCTTTCTTTTACAGAAAAAAAAAAACGTGTATAAAGTTGCATAACAAATGTAAAGCCGCGGCAGCTTGGGCAACGTTGGGTAAAAAGACATTAGAGTTGTACTGTATGGGAAGTCACATCGGGAGCATCGCAGTGTGATTCTCCTTCATATCCCTCATACATTCTTTTTTTTGCCAGTATGGACGTGAAGTAGATCTTAAAGTCGAGCTGAACTCATAAATCACTTTTCTTTTCGTTTAGTTCAAATACCTGGGTATGCAGTGCACCTATTTAATAATGTATGCAAATAAAATCACAAAAGTCTAATTTCTTTAGTTTTTCACACTTTTTCACATCAAAAGTTAATTTTTCAAGATTTCATTGATAACAGTAATGTACAGTTTGCTGACGTCACCCAGTACTATCAAATTTCTACCCCATTTCAACCAATCATATCACGACATGCAGCTGTCAATCAAATCTTCATTTCAGGATAATTTTCTCTTCCAAATGAAGTCGAAAATGGCGCCTAGTGCCTGTCATCTGGCAGAATTCCTATCCCATAAACTAACTACTAACTTGGCCAATTGTTAGAAACATGAACACAAAACAAAAACTATAATCTCTAAGAATGCAAAGAAATGTAACTGGCTTGTTAAAACGCGCATTCCAGGGATATCGTATTTACAGAAATAGCGTAAAAGGCGCGCGCTTGAGAGCGTTTGAGAGCGTGGTTGTCAGGGGTCTGCCCTCTGAGATTCCAGGCGGGCGGGCAGCACCCATTCATCGGATTGTCCGCTCCCTCCGCACGAAGCAGCTGGCTGCCTGGTACTCCGCGGATCCCACTCGCGTAGCACGACAACACGCTGAATCCCACTCGATTTGGGAGTGGAACACGCCATGATTGACCAATGCCAAAGCCAGTCGACAGAATTGTCAAATCAAATCATCGACATGCTACTATGACCCGCCTCTCAATTTGTCATCTCAGACAAATTATGTTTTCAGTCTGAAACGGACTGCGACGCACGTGACGATACGGGTTCAGTTCGACTTTAACTTGCATTCATAATGGTCTTAAAAAGGTCTTAACTTCTTCAATGTCACTTGTTGAAACCTGCAGAAACGGTGAGTGACGAGTGTGTGGTGTGCATGTTCTGCTCGGAGGCCGTGCCCCCTCAGGACCGGGACGTCCTGCTCAGACACCTGCTGCTGCAGCACAAACTCGTCATCGCCGACGTCAAGCTCATCGCAGACTTCCCAAAGTAAGCCCCTCCTCCACGCAGACTTCCCAAAGTAAGACCCTCCACCCAGACTTCCCAAAATAAGATCCTCCACACAGACTTCCCAAAGTAAGACCCTCCACACAGACTTCCCAAACTAAGACCCTCCACTCAGACTTCCCAAAGTAAGACCCTCCTCCACACAGACTTCCCAAAGTAAGACCCTCCACACAGACTTCCCAAAGTAAGACCCTCCACACAGACTTCCCAAAGTAAGACCCTCCACACAGACTTCCCAAAGTAAGACCCTCCACACAGACTTCCCAAAGTAAGACCCTCCACTCAGACTTCCCAAAGTAAGACCCTCCACTCAGACTTCCCAAAGTAAGACCCTCCACACAGACTTCCCAAAGTAAGACCCTCCACACAGACTTCCCAAAGTAAGACCCTCCACTCAGACTTCCCAAAGTAAGACCCTCCACACAGACTTCTCAAAGTAAGACCCTCCACCCAGACTTCCCAAAGTAAGACCCTCCACCCAGACTTCCCAAAGTAAGACCCTCCACCCAGACTTCCCAAAGTAAGACCCTCCACACAGACTTCCCAAAGTAAGACCCTCCACACAGACTTCCCAAAGTAAGACCCTCCACTCAGACTTCCCAAAGTAAGACCCTCCTCCACACAGACTTCCCAAAGTAAGACCCTCCACACAGACTTCCCAAAGTAAGACCCTCCACTCAGACTTCCCAAAGTAAGACCCTCCACCCAGACTTCCCAAAGTAAGACCCTCCACCCAGACTTCCCAAAGTAAGACCCTCCACACAGACTTCCCAAAGTAAGACCCTCCACACAGACTTCCCAAAGTAAGACCCTCCACTCAGACTTCCCAAAGTAAGACCCTCCTCCACACAGACTTCCCAAAGTAAGACCCTCCACACATACTTCCCAAAGTAAGACCCTCCACTCAGACTTCCCAAAGTAAGACCCTCCACCCAGACTTCCCAAAGTAAGACCCTCCACCCAGACTTCCCAAAGTAAGACCCTCCACACAGACTTCCCAAAGTAAGACCCTCCACACAGACTTCTCAAAGTAAGACCCTCCACCCAGACTTCCCAAAGTAAGACCCTCCACCCAGACTTCCCAAAGTAAGCCCCTCCACCCAGACTTCCCAAAGTAAGCCCCTCCACACAGACTTCCCAAAGTAAGACCCTCCACTCAGACTTCCCAAAGTAAGACCCTCCACTCAGACTTCCCAAAGTAAGACCCTCCACTCAGACTTCCCAAAGTAAGACCCTCCACTCAGACTTCCCAAAGTAAGACCCTCCACTCAGACTTCCCAAAGTAAGACCCTCCACTCAGACTTCCCAAAGTAAGACCCTCCACACAGACTTCCCAAAGTAAGACCCTCCACACAGACTTCCCAAAGTAAGACCCTCCACACAGACTTCCCAAAGTAAGACCCTCCACTCAGACTTCCCAAAGTAAGACCCTCCACTCAGACTTCCCAAAGTAAGACCCTCCACACAGACTTCCCAAAGTAAGACCCTCCACACAGACTTCCCAAAGTAAGACCCTCCACACAGACTTCCCAAAGTAAGACCCTCCACTCAGACTTCCCAAAGTAAGACCCTCCACAGACTTCCCAAAGTAAGACCCTCCACAGACTTCCCAAAGTAAGACCCTCCACACAGACTTCCCAAAGTAAGACCCTCCACACAGACTTCCCAAAGTAAGCCCCTCCACTCAGGCACCGACTATCACAGTGTGGTTCCTAGAGAGGCACGATCCACTTTTCTTCAGTTTCGATCTGATTCTGAATTTGGATATCTGCTGATCCGATACTGATTCTGATACCAGAGCTCTTGGCAACTCTCCCAAGGAGCTGTAGCCTCCACCTTTACATAACAGCTGGCTCCTACTGTGACATCATTTAGTATTTGGTTGGGTATCTATCATCTCATAGCATTAGTTACCTGGATCATAATATTCCACAATATCCAATTAAACAATTCATAAAGGTCATTAGATATTTACAAAACAATTGATCCACTCAAAATTACTAAGATAACATTTCAACAAATAAGCGACAATTAAACACTCCTGCCACTTTACCACATTTGGTGAAGTGGGAAACCACCCAAATATGTATGAGACGAAAATATCTCCAAAACTATGAAGGACATGTTGAGTTAGCTAATCGCTAACGTGACTACCTCACTTCTACTACTACTTCCTAGCACTGTTTCATGTTATGTTACTGGGTTTATGGTCCAGTGCAGGCTATGAATGGAGTCTGGATCGGAACGTGGATCAGCGACGACAGTCCGATATCCGATATGTGAATTACATCATATCGGCACCGATATCGATATCCCGATATCCGATATCCCACTGGTGCCCCTGGGTGACCACACTTGAAGTGCCCCCCTCCTTTATATTTACGTGTAAACAAGTGCAAAATCATAATAGCTGCAACCACATATGCAAATTTCCGAAGATGGCAGCAGCAGCCCACCTCTGCTACCCTGAACACAAACGCACTCCTACACACACACACACACACACACACACACACTTGACCTCCATGCCAAATTTCAGCATCATGGGTGAAAACTCTGCCCTCTAAAGGGTGCTGAACTTTTGTGGACTGCAAAACGCCGTTGACGCCTTTGAGTTCAATTGTGCACATTCAGTACTCAAAGCCACAGCAAGAGGCAGCAGACACAACAGAGTGTGTCTGTAGGAACGTACGTCACAGACTTGACGTGATGACGTTGGACACATCACGGTGCGTATGACGGGACGTCCACCAGGGCTCAGTCCACAAGTCCAGAGGGTGCACATCTGGATCGGGCCTTCTCCACCACACCCTGTGACCCCTGACCCCTCTCTCTCCTCAGGTACTTGTTGTACTGGAGAGGTCGCTTCCTGGAGCAGCCGCTCACAGACTTCTGCAGCGTCATCAAGACCAACTCCACCGGACCGGCCGGTACACACACACACGCATGCGCGCGCGCGCACACACACACACACACACACACACACACACACACACACACACACACAGACAGACAGACAGACAGACAGACAGCTCTCTGTTTGTTCCCTTGGTGGATCTGTTTTTTTTCTGTTTTTAAATGCATAACGTCTCCTGATTGGATGACATCTCAGGTGTTGCTCAAACTAACTGACATTTTGACTTTAGCCGTGTTCGGAATGGTTCACTTCACTCATTTACTCACTCACTATTCCCCATGGAGTGTTGATCATATAGGGAACTATATGCAGCATTCAGGACCACTTTTATGATTTTCAAAGCCTAAATGTGTCTATTTATTTACTTTTCAAATATTTTATGTGATTTTGATGTGATGATGCAGGGCCAAGCTGGCTTGCAACTCGCATTCGTAGCTCGGCCGCTGAGCAGCCGATGAGACCAGCATCACTGATGATGTCAGATTTATGACATCACTGATGTCATCAGTGGGATTTATGACATCACTGATGATGTCACAGTGGGATCAGGGATTTATGACATCACTGATGATGTCACAGTGGGATTTATGACATCACGGACGATGTCACAAACCCTGGAACCCTGGAAATGGTTGTTGTTGTTATTTATGTTGTCGTCGTCATTGTTGTTTTAGAGAAGCAGGAGGAGTACTTCCTGCTGTGTGACGTTCTTCCAGAAGACAGACTGCTGAGAGAGAACCTGCAGCAGAAGAGACTGGTGAGCATCCACACACACACACACACACACACACACACACACACACACACACACACACACACACACACAGACACACACACACACACACAGACACACACACACACACACACACATTTGGAAAAAGTCAACCGCAATGTCTCTTTCCAGAAATCATGTCCCGGTGACCCAAGATAATCCACAGAACTTGTTGTGACCAGTTTCATATAGGAAATATTTTCTTTAGGGAAGCACGATATACAGAATCTTGAACCGATAAATTATCGGCCAATAATGGGAAATGTACCTTTATCGGCTATTATTATAGCCGATATATATCGCTCTAATAATATCTATACAAAAAGAGGTGGAAGACTAAGCAGCAGCGACAGGCATTTGCTTCTATAAAAGCCATTATTTTTGTATTGACTGATACACTTTACTAATAACCTGTATTCATGCACTGACATGTCTGATTTGACAGATTATGTCAAAGCATTTACTTTGGCTTCTGAGGGAAAATGCTCCATAAAAGCCAAAGTATGTTTGTGAAGTTTTTTGATCTACTTTACTAGAAAAAAATAAATTAACATTTGAAGAGTCACAAGTGTTCTTTGTTTTGTGTTAACTATAGTGATGCCAGATTTGGTTACAGTAGAGTCAGAGCTGTGGAATATTAAATCATTCATTTTTGCTCACCACATCTCAGCCTTTCTAACCCTCAGCTGTGCATAAACTACAGGTTATTATGAACTTCTTTTTAAAATACAAAAATGTGAGATTCTCGGTTATCGGTTATCGTATCGTATCGGCCATGAGAAGCGGGTAATTATCGGTTATCGATAAATAATTATCGATATAAAAATCCATATTGTGCATCCCTAATTTTCTTGCAACCGAACTACACCCGCTAGCTTTGAACTACACCCGCCAGTTTTGAACTACACCCGCTAGTTTTGAACTACACCCGCTAGCTTTGAACTACACTCGCTAGTTTTGAACTACACCCGCTAGTTTTGAACTACACCGGCTAGCTTTAAACTACACCCACTAGTTTTGAACTACACCGGCTAGCTTTAAACTACACCCACTAGTTTTGAACTACACCGGCTAGCTTTAAACTACACCCACTAGTTTTGAACTACACCCGCTAGCTTTGAACTATACCCGCTAGCTTTGAACTACACCCGCTAGTTTTGAATTCACGCTTTGTAGGCTCATTTGAATGTGAAGGCAAAAACCGCTTCAGAAGTCAAGGCGCTCTGTGGAGCAGAGAGAACGTCAACGCTGATGGCAACACAACACAATGTTGGTAGTGGAGCGCTGACGTAAGAGGGAGGTTAAGTTTGAGTTCATCAGCTTTAAGAAACAGAGTTTTCACTAAACCCTCTTTGTGGAATACCACCCTGCGCTGTGTGTGTTTGTGTGCGTGCGTCTGCGTCCTACAGGAGCAGGTCCTGGAGCAGCAGCAGAGGGAGAGAGATGACAGCAGCTTCCAGAGGCTCTGTATGTTCTGCAGCGAGGAGTTCAGTGGAAACAGGTGCAGTACAGACAGTGGAACAGGTCAACTTCAAATATCTTGGACTCTTGGCTAAGAGGTCGTTCCATTGCGAAATCGGCGCACAGCAAATCCGCCATTTTGGCCTGAAGGAGATTACTGTAATGACGGCGGTAAAGCATCCCGCCTACAAAGTGCTGTACAAAAGCACCTCTTCTGAAATGGCTTGTGTTCTTCCCGGTCATGGTATGTCTCTCTGTCATGGTTGTGTGCTGTTTCCCATTGGAACAAGGAGGCGTCTTCAGGCCAAAATGGCAGCAGTGCTGTTGTCTAAGAAGCATAATCTCTTGGGGCTTCTATACTCTTTGCCGGTAACGGTTTAACTTTACGCTAGCTGCTAACTGTTGTTGTCCGAACTTGTGTTAACCGGAAGCTTTCAAGTTCACAGCAACTACTACCATCAACACTGAAAAACATTCTGATCCAGCCAGATACAGAGATATTTATACTCTGAGACCGAGCGTCTCCATATTGTGTCACGCAGGTCGTCTCTGCTGAACCACATGGCGAGGGAGCACTCCTTCAGCATTGGCCTCCCCGACAACATCGTCTTCTGCAACGACTTCCTGGACGCGCTGCAGAGGAAACTGGACAAGTAAGATCCCGGGGACGCGATATCTCAGGAACGCCTTGACGGAATTTCGTCACATTTGGCTCAAACGTCCACTTGGACTCAAGGATGAACAGAACAAATAATTCTGTTCAGTTCACAGTTCAGTTCAGTTGGTTATTTGCCTCCACGTCGTGCATTAAAAGTGTATAATATAACACCTAGTCGTTGGTTATCCCTTACTTAATTTGGTTTCAGTTGCTCAGGTGTTCCAGAGTTGGCTGCCCTTTTATGGAGAAAGCTGATTGACCACTATTTAAATCTACGGTGGATGTGGTATTTACCATTGACCATGCTCCTAGTTACTGTCTTATCTTTGGATATATCTGGGAAGACGAGGCTCTGGGGCTTGACTGTTGATACATTTGAAAACTAATTGAGAAAACAAAATTCATTGAAGTTCTCAAAGCTAAGAAGATTGTATCTGTTTAGTATGTACCAGTGATGTCACCGCACATTCATACTGAAAACCTTGACTCCAGGTTTCTTCTGTTTGTGTCAGGCTTCAGTGTCTGTACTGCGAGAAAACCTTCCGAGATAAAACCACACTGAAGGATCACATGAGGAAGAAGTCTCACCGCCGCATTAATGCCAGCAACTCCGAGTACGACCGCTTCTACATCATCAACTACCTGGTAGGTTTGGTACCCAAACCCAGTACCACTACACGTATGGTACTGATACCTTTACAACCGGTCCTTAGTGGACCATATTAGATTTAGGTACTTCATGTAGGTGCCATACCTGAGCTGCTGAGTGAAATATCCACACTCCGGTGCTCTGAAACCACCCACCGCCACACCAGTGTTTCCCCTAGAAATGTTTTCAGGCCTGGAGGGATTTCGAATGGTACCCCGACCGCAACGGTGGGGGCCCTCGCTGGCGACGCTAAACTTTTAGCTAACCTGTTCGCATCTGTGTTCGCAATGGCATCCCAAGTATCATCACACTATTATGGGATGCGATGCGAACAGTTGTATTATGGGATGTGCGTTTCCCAGGCAACGACACACGTTGACACGTTTTGGAACAGCGCCGCACGCTGGCACAATGCTCCTAAAAGCAAAATGCTTATTGTTTTGAATGATTTGGCATCTTCTATTACCGTCAACACTGTCAACATCAGTATTGTTGTATTGTAATAATATGCCATAAAGGCATATTATTGAAATTTTGGGGAGAGCAATAAAAAGAAATATATATATATATATGCATTTTCTTTCTGGCCTGGTGGGGGTGTCGTTGGCCTGGCGGGCCCGGTTTGTGTGAAAAAGACTTACCTATTACTTATTAAGTATTAAAAAGTCTTAACTGCCATTTGATGAGGTATTAAATTTGGTTGCTGATTGTGTTAAATGTGCATATAATATCCTCTCGTATCGATCGTAGATCCCTGAATTGAATCAAAATCCTATCGTGGTACGTGTATTCGTCCCGTGACGTCACGGTATGGGCGTCACGGTTCGGTATGCGTGCAGCTACACGACGAATACGTCAAATCCAGGAGGTGGTGGTAAAGCACCTAAACCGCGCTGACCGCGGATATCATAAAAATAAACATTCTGATTAATAGCTGATGGGTTGCGGCCGGCTGAAATTATGTATCATTAATGAGAAAAATTATTATGAATTACATTCTCTAGTCTATGAACATATTTTAAGCATAATCGTTCGTCAGGCACTTTATTATCCGACTATGTATCAAGGAAAGGACCCGAAAGGATCAAGGTAGTGGTAAACACTAGGGGTGCACCGATCGATCGGCACGCAATCTGTATCGGCCGATTTTGACCTCAAATATGTGATCTGCTGCTGCAGATATTTCTTTATTGTCGCCGATCGCATAGCCGATCATGCTGCACGTGAGAAACATGAGGCAGCCCATTTTCATGTCTTCAATGTCCATCGTTTAACTTTAATATTGTGCTCTAACGTTTATATCATTGTGTTGCAAAGCACACGCTTTGCTTTCGTCAGCCGTACTTTCCTTACTATAAGGCGCAGCAGCTAAATTGAATGATTGTTACAAGCCGCACTGGACTAAGCCGCAGGTGTTTTAATGTTTAAAACTGGTCAGGAGGAGGCGTAGCGCCTGCCTGTAACAGAGATCTCCGTGTCTTATCAGCGGAGACCGTTTTGAGTCCGATGAACAAATCTATCAAAAACACTTCACTACGTCCAACATAGGCTACAAGATTCGTTTCATTCCATTGAATTTGGCAGCGCGGACGAAACATGGGTGGAACGAAACATGCAAATTACATGTTTTGCATCCTCATCGTCGTAACACAGCCAGTTCTCCATCTTTTGAAGCATGATGTTAGATTACAACGAGCTAGTTGTGTGGCTTAGCCTTCCAAAATGTTGCCGTTAAGTTTTTAGAATGTAATACATAGAATTGGGAACGTTACATTCAATTTCATTCAGACTGTGTTTCTGGCTCAATCGCCGACTTTTTTCCCCCGGAGCGAGGGAGGGTGAGAGGAGGGAGGGTGTTTTACAGTAGTGGCTGATAGAGCGTAGTGGCACAGTGCTCCAATCAGGTCGCGAGGCACATTTTTTGCAACATCATCCAATCAGGGTCTCGCTCTCGTAATGTCTGTCTTACTCTCGTTCTGTCTCTCGTACCAAAATCCATAGATTTAGGAGGTCCCCTAGTGGCCGTTAGCTGTAAAAATTCATAGATAAGCCGCACCGTTATATAAGCCGCATTTTATATGTAAAATGGAAACTGTTCTATAATAGACTGCTATAAACAAAATAAATAAATAAATATATATATATATATATATATATATATATATATATATATATATATATATCGGTGATCGGTCGATGATCGGTTGGGCAGATATTTCTCATAGGTGATCGACTTGTTCCTGATAGGGTGTACATAACGTTACAGTGTGTGGTTGGTTTGCAGGAGCTGGGGAAGACGTGGGAGGAGGTGCAGAGTGAGGATGACCGTGAGCTGCTGGACGATGAAGACGAGTAAGTTTCCTGAACAGAGAACAGCCATTCATATCAACAGAAACACAGAGCCACAACACATAGAACAGCTATTCACATCAGCAGAAACACAGAGCCACAACACATAGAACAGCTATTCACATCAACAGAAACACAGAGCCACAACACATAGAACAGCCATTCATATCAACAGAAACACAGAGCCACAACACATAGAACAGCTATTCACATCAGCAGAAACACAGAGCCACAACACTTAGAACAGCTATTCACATCAGCAGAAACACAGAGCCACAACACTTAGAACAGCCATTCACATCAGCAGAAACACAGAGCCACAACACATAGAACAGCTATTCACATTCACCTCAACAGAAACACAGAGCCACAACACTTAGAACAGCTATTCACATTCACATCAAAAGACTCCAGGCACAGTTTGAATGACCTGAGCCTTGACTCGATGCAGAAAGAGGAGACTTGGGACTTGACTGACCTGTTTTTTGAATGACTTGAAAAGGTTTTAAAGTCTTGACTTGAGATCTTGTGTTTGTGTAAATGACTTAGATTGAACGTGATGAGATTTGTTCCAGCAGACGACTGAATTAAAATTCTGTTTTCTGAATTGGTATGGAATGATTGAATTCATTGAACTTGAAACTGATTATAGAAATCAAACTCATGATGCTCTTATCATGTTTTTATCCTATTTAAATCATATTGGATTGAAACGTCCTAGATATTGAGTTTTCTTTAAGATATTAAGTTGATACTGGACTCTTGACTTGTTCTTTGTACATCTAGACTTGACATTAATGACTTGGACTTGATTTGGTAATCTACATTTAGATTTGGGACTTGACAGTACATTTAGGCCATGTCCACACGGAGACGACTTTAGGTGTATCCGCTAAAGTTTTTTGTCATATAGCCGTTTCGTCCAGATGGAACCGCGTTCTGGGACTATACGTTCTGGCCGTATACGCTAATTTTTCAAAACGGGTCCCAGAGTGATTAAATCTGAAGACGCCACCCTTGCATTTCCGTGTTTACAACCCATACGCATCTTTCCTGAAACGATGACGCCATAGCCCCACCTCTCTCCACCAGCAACAATAACAAGCATGGCAGTAGCGTTCGTGCTACAGCAGTGGGGATCTTGCAGCAAAATATAATGCTCCTCTATTACCACCGTCAGCAACAAGTGGACACGGAGAACAGCGTGTAGCCTACAACATCCTCAGGGCTCCACACAGCTGACTCTTCCCATCCACCCCTCCCCTCCCTTCATCGGATATTTCCCAGAAGGCTTAGCGGCGGCTACATTTTTACAATAACACAAACAAAATCAGGCTTAACGTGTTAGATAGAAATTATATTTATTTTTAATACAACATGCAATTCTGGAATATTTTAATATTGGACAAAATGAAATGAAATGAAATGTAAACCCTCAGTGTAACCAACATACTCTCTTGCCCTATATATAGCCCTCGTAAATACAACGTGAATAGGGAAGTGAGAGGTTTGAGGAACACGCGGTTGCACTGTGATGTCTGTGATATCCGCTCGTGTCCACTCCAACAAGACTTTAGCTTACTTGACGCGACTTTTTCAATAAAAACACATTTATGCCATGAGTTTATATAATGTATATTTATGTTGCATCATTTAGCCTGTGCTGTGATGTGCAGGAGCGGCCAATACGCTGGGATGTGTTTGCAACATGTCTACAGATCATGGAAGTGGATGATATCAGGAACGTCACCGATAGTTAACGTTCTATATTGTAGGCTACAGGGAGACCATCAACCCTGCTGAACAGCTCTGCATTTGCCTGTATACTGTAGGTTTAATCATTTTATTCATTGACATGGCAAACCTCCCCGCAAAGCCAAGGGTTTAAGCTGCTGCTACAGTGAGATACACATTATAGACTGTGCGCCCCTAGAGGTTGTATGCCATTATTGACGAGATTGTCTTTCTCTGTTATTCTACAGCGGTTTCAGTGGTTTCATGTGGATACACACATTTCTTGAAACGTTTCCATGTTTATGGAAAACTTTTCTGAAACGAAAAAAAAAAAGATAGCTTCCGTCTCCGTGTGGACATGGCCTTAGACGCAAATTTACGAATCCCAGTATGACGAAGGCATGGCTCGCCCTACTCTGCCTCTGATTGGCTTGGCCTGATATTTTACCCGAACCTTAACCAATCATCTATCCTCATGCCTAAACCCGACCCAATCAGAGGCAGAGTAGGCCAGGCTGTGCCTAGCTGTGCATGGGAATAGTTAGCCAGGAAGGCGTTCTGCCAGAAAGGGATGACGCAGAACAGAGGAATCGCCATACAACTCTTCAAACATGTTTCATTGCATTTTTATTTTTGTTTTAGGATGTTTGTTGTTATGGTTAGGGTTAGGCTAGAGCACATGAAATCTGTTTTATTATGCAATAGCCAGGCTGAGGCATTATGGATTAGGTTTGTCCGTATGTCCGTCCGATGTTCGTTAACGTGATATCTGAGGAACGCCTTTACGGAATTTCATCAAATTTGCCTCAAACGTCGACTTGGACTCAAGGATGAACTGATTAGATTTTGGTGGTCAAAGGTCAAAGTTCAAGGTCACTGTGACCTCACGAATGTCATTCCCAAGTTGGTTAACGCAAAATTTCAGGAACACCTTGAAGGAATTTCTTTGAATTTGCCTCAAACAAGGTTACTGTGACCCCACGAACGCCATTTTCAAGCTCGGTAATGCGATATCTCAATTTCGATATGGTCAATTCCGTGATTCCATCCACGATTTGGTTAGGTTTGTTTAAGTAAAACAATTTTGTTAGGGTTAGGGTTTGGTCATGGTTAATTAAAACCTTAACCCTAAACCTTAACCAAGTTGTTCTTGCCTATTAACCCTAACGATAAGAACCAACATCCTTAAAACAAATATCAAAATGCAGTGAAACATGTTTGAAGAGCTGTATTGCGATTACTCTGTTGTTCTGCGTCATCCCTTTCTGGCAGAAAGCCTTCACGACTAACTTCTCCCATGTGTGCCTTAGTGATAGTGGGATAGTCATAATTTTGCTTCCTGGATGGTCGGAGCGGGGGCCATCTTTAAATGATTGCCTTCCTTGCTTTCAAGCACACAACAGGTTGTACGTATCCTGTCTGTGACTAACTGGTTAGGCTCATTTATACATATATAGACAGTATATGTATATATTTTATTTATTTCCTGTACATGTTCCCATGTTTATACATAAAATATGTCTATTTTTTATTTCTTGTTCATGTTCATATGCAAACTGATCTGTTATCTCTGACATGGTATGCTATGTTTTATTTGTTATGTTATTCTGTTACGTTATGTCTTGTCATGTGTGTCAGGAGTATTTGCTGCTCGCCTGTGAGCTTTTAAGGTGTTGGGTAGGCTGTGGAACTGAATTGCCCTTCTGGGATAAATAAAGTCGTCTGAATCTAAATCTAAACTGTTGAACTAGCTTCCGTTACTTATAAAGCCACTTAGAGCTGAGAGTCACTGAGAGGTTTCACAGCTGATTTGTCACCCTGACAGGTCAGGTGATCTTGTGTCTGTGATTCATCAGGCTGTCATGTGACCTTGTGTCTTGTGTTCTCCACAGTGATTGGTCGGACTGGCAGGCTCACCCGGTCTGTGCTGTGTGTCTGTTCTGCGATCTGCAGTCAGAGACCATGGAGAAGATCTACAGACACATGGAGGTACAACAGACTGATAACATATAAAGAGATATGTTTTCACAATAAAGTGACAACATATCACATAAAGAGTTTACCTGAGATATCTTTCAGAACGGTGCCGGTGTCTGAAACGGTACTTTTAAAAATGTGGATTTAAAGCAGTTATTTTTAAGAGGCTGAAAAGAGGATTTCCAATGATAATGTTATGTGTTATGCCCTATAATGTTAGTGAAGGTGCGTGCAGCGTCAGTATTTCACTCAGCAGTTCAGGCATGGCACCTAAACGAGGTACCTACTGTAAATCTGTGTTTCAATTTGGTACTGGTAGTAGCGGTTACTTGTAAAAGTACCGGTACCAGGTTTCCCGGTACCAGGTTTCGGTACCCAATCCTAATAACGAGTTTACCTGAGATATGTTTCACAATACAAGTGTCTTCTGTCTGTGAGGTACAACAGACTGCTTTGACCTCTGCACTACCTAGAGGTGTCCCTCTTGTTCATTTTGTTGCACTTGTTCCTGCAGGAGGCCCACGGCTTTGATCTCCATAAGTTGAGGACAGACCTCAGTAAGTACAACCAGACTGAAAAACAAACACTATGCTTTGATCTCCATAAGCTGAGGACAGACCTCAGTAAGTACAACCAGACTGAAAAACAAACACTATGCTTTGATCTCCATAAGCTGAGGACAGACCTCAGTAAGTACAACCAGACTGAAAAACAAACACTATGCTTTGATCTCCATAAGCTGAGGACAGACCTCAGTAAGTACAACCAGACTGAAAAACAAACACTATGCTTTGATCTCCATAAGCTGAGGACAGACCTCAGTAAGTACAACCAGACTGAAAAACAAACACTATGCTTTGATCTCCATAAGCTGAAGACAGACCTCAGTAAGTACAACCAGACTGAAAAACAAACACTATGCTTTGATCTCCATAAGCTGAAGACAGACCTCAGTAAGTACAACCAGACTGAAAAACAAACACTATGCTTTGATCTCCATAAGCTGAAGACAGACCTCAGTAAGTACAACGAGGCTGAAACAAACCATATGCTTTGATCTCCATAAGCTGAGGACAGACCTCAGTAAGTACAACGAGACTGAAACAAACCATATGCTTTGATCTCCATAAGCTGAGGACAGACCTCAGTAAGTACGACTGAAACAAACCATATGCTTTGATCTCCATAAGCTGAAGACAGACCTCAGTAAGTACGACTGAAACAAACACTCAAACACAAGCATTCACCTAACCCTAATCCATGATAGGACACAGCTCTTTATATAGATTAGATTTTAGTGCTGCTTGTATTTTATATTAATATTTCTTGTGGAAAATTCCTGTTTTGTTTCAATAGCTTCAAAAGTAGGCCTGTGCACATCCCACCTTCATCCAGGTGCAGGGCAAAAGGCGTGATATTCAGTAGGAGAGAATGAATGTCCGCACACCGGTTAAGCTCCCATAATTTAATAATTTAATAAGCGCAACGTTTCGACCCCACACGGGTCTTCTTCAGGCAATCAATCAACGTTGATTGATTGCCTGAAGAAGACCCGTGTGGGGTCGGAACGTTGCGCTTATTCAATTATTAAATTATGGGAGCTTAACCGGTGTGCGGACATTCATTCTCTCCTATTGTTTCAATAGCTTCCATCTAATGTGATGCAGTGACGCTAAAGGAATAAAATCCAATATAAGGAGGTGTGTCCTATTTTTTCAGTGTATAAATAATGTCTAGTATTGATTCAGTCACCGACTCACATATGGAAATTCTTTTATGGATCCTTGAAAAGTCATGAAAAAGATTTGAAATTGTATCCATTGCTTGATTGATTAAAATGTAATCGATCACTCGGGTTCCCACACCATACACCAATCAATCAATCGTTGAATCATGAAATGATTGATTGAACAGTGTATGCATCTCTGCTGTGTCTCCTCAGACCTGCGCTTCTACCAGCAGGTGAAGCTGGTGAACTTCATCCGGCGTGAGCTGCATCAGAGCCGCTGTTACGGCTGCCAGGCGGCGTTCAGCTCGCGGGCCGCGGCGCTCGCCCACATCACGGCCGCTGGCCACGTGATGACGCTGCCCCATCTGTCTGCCTGGGACCAGCCACAGTCAGTCCAGCTTCGTGCTTCTATATTTCATATTTCATAGGTTTTCATATGGCACCTGTTTTCCATTCATTCTTCGTTGTCGTAGTGAGTTCTGCTGTTTTTTCCACACCCTGTATATATTGTTTAATCCACTTTTCATTCACTTAAAGGCCCTATATGTAAGAATTAGAAGGTCCTACGCATTTACTGACACCAGTGGCCGTTAGGGTAACTGCAGTCAGCAGCCTGTTGCTCGTGCTTGCACTACGTCAGCAGCTAAAACAGTGACGTTAGCCAAATGGCAATTCCTCAATATCTAACATTAGCCAACTAAAACCACAATATATTTATCACATTCATTTTGTGCGTCACTTTAGACTCCAAACAGCTGTTTATTGTGGTAACAACACAGTTGTATCAGGTCTTCTGCAGAGTTTCATGGTAAAAAGCGAACACTATAAGCTAAAACAACAAGCTAAGTTCCCTCCGTGAATGATGTTGACTCCTCCGATGGCGGTCACATTGCTGCTGTTTGGGCAGACGGGCTTCACTAGATAAAACGTTTTTCTTTTTGTGCTTAGGTGGACTTTTTGTTTCACTCTGTGTTGTGGTGGTAGGTCGTTTGTTGACGTTAGTGGACTCAAATTCTAAGCTAACGTTAGCTAGTGTTGCAGCCTGTTGGCGAAGCCAGAGACTGATCATTTAGAGACACCCCCTTCCAGGCTCTGCCAATAGTAAAAAGGTACTCTTCCAGTCTCCTAAGGGGTCATGGCAGTGGCGAAACAGATACAGACTGGAAGTTGAGGTTTCTCTATTGAAAATCTCTGGTGGAGTGCTGTAGAGAAGAGGCGACCTCGGGAGCGCACAGAAATATCACATCCGTTGGATTTCTTCAGAAAACCCGAGTCCTTCACATAGAACTCAGCCCACAGGCTGTTATAGGCAACGGAGAAAGACGGGGAAGGTACATTTATTGATTGAATGATCTGTTCATCAGAGCTGGATGTTCTGCTGTGTTCTCAGGTATTTCTTCCCCACCTATGAGAACGACGCCCTGCTGTGCTCGCTGGCGGACAGCGACGGTGAGAGCGAGGGGTCGGCCCGGAGCCACGACGTCCCGGTCATCGCCGAGGACATCAGACACCTCCGAGCCCTGAAGCAAGGCAGTGTCCTCAAACAGCTGCTCAAGAACACCGGCTGACGAGGACCAGTTAGATGGTGGATGGTTCGGTTGGTTAGGTCAGTGGTTCTCAAACTTTTTCACGTCGAGGACCCCTAAACTTGGACCACCGACCCCCATTTAATATGGTGAAGAAAACCGAAAGTGTATGAAACCCATGACCAAAACAGTCATACATTCTGTCATTGTGTTACTTATGGATGGGGTTATAGTGAAAATAAATGATTTTGTCTTTTTGCTGGGGACCCCCTGGCACCTTCAAGGACCCTTGGGGGTCCCCGGACCCCACTTTGAGAACCACTGGGTTAGGTGAATGTACCGAACCCAATGTACCTAACCCAACCCTGAGAATCAAGTGAGAAAACAAACAAAAAAATCTGGTGATCCCCAGTGCCACCCCCATCCACCTGTTGTTCAGTCAGAGAAAGCACTTTAGATCAGACTTGGAGAATGGATCAGCACATTATTTATTTGACTCACTTGCCTCTCAGGGCTTCTGTCTGAATGGATGGATAAAAGATAGATGGATGCAGTGCTTCTTCTCATCAGACTCGTCCTGGTGTGCAGCAGCACTGCACATCACATATGTATATAATATACTGTACATGTATGTTTGATACTGCATATACATATACATATACATATACATATATATACACACATACATTGTGTGTATATATATATATATACACATACACAGATATATATACATATACATATATATATATATATATATATATATATATATATATATATATATACACAGATATATATATATACACACACATTGTGTGTATATATATACACACACATATCTATATATATATATATATATATACACAGTATATATATAGATATAGATATATGAAGAGTTCATTTTCAAAAACGGGTATCTCCGTTTGGATTTTTTGGATGTATTGATACTGCAATTAATTTATTTTTGGGAAATGTTTATTATCAATCATAACTAAAACATATTCATCTGATAATTTTCACATAAATCACCTCAATGTTTTCTATGCGCACTCCAGAGAGTATCAAACAGATGTTCATTTTAAGAATGGCGTTTACCTGTTCTTGCAAATGAACTCTTCATATATATATACATACACACAGAATGTGTATATTGTGTGTGTGTGTGTGTGTGTGTGTGTGTGTGTGTGTGTGTGTGTGTGTGTGTGTGTGTGTGTGTGTGTGTGGTTTCAACAGTTAAAGATTTTCAGAAAGAGACCTCAGCTGCGGAGGGTCAGGATCCATTCCGTTTGAATGGATAACTATATATAACTATATACTGTAATCATACTTATAACACATTATAATCCCATCATAATGCATTATTGCATTATGCATAGAATGTTTTATAACATCTGTTATAAAGCTTTTCCATTTAAGTGGTAATGGAGAAGCTTCATAACACATTGTAAGTGATGTGCTTATGAATAATAATAATAATAATAATAATGATTGGATTTATATAGCGCTTTTCTAGACACCCAAAGCGCTGAATGTAATAAAACATAACTGTCTGCATGATTATAACTATACTTATAATGTATTATGATGGCATTATGTGTTATATTATTATAGAGACTGGCTTCATAGAAAGTTTGGCAGAAAATAATAGTTCAGCTTCATGATTTAGAAATTGCAATAGACAATAGTGCAATTTTATTAAGTGATTTAAAAAAAAGTTGTACAGCCTTACAAGGTTGTACAGTAAGGTTGTACAAACCTCTTGCATGGCACCGTAACGCCGGCGTTACGTTTCTGATTAACCGGCTGAATCTTGCGCATCGAACCATGTCTTCCTTTTTCAGATCAGATCAACACAGCAGAAGTTATAGCTGTCTTTGTACAAAGACAAAGACAACATTTCAGATTATTTGGCTTTTTCAAATGACTTTTTATAATGGCTTTTTGGAAATCCGCCTAGGTATCTCCCTACAAAAACCACTGCCAAATACTCATGTTTTGGTATTTTTTCATCTTCTTTGAGTTGGGATGTGGTAAGGCCTGTGGCTATGTCTCCATTGGGTTTCTAGCCATAAATACAACAACCACAGGTAACTGTTTACACTGTAAAAGTGTTTTTTATTCTAGGCGAGAATCAACCACTGTGTTTGAGCTGGTGTTACTCAGGGTGAGTAACACATAGAGTCATTCTGACACTTGGAACAGAAACTTCAAAGTCTTACCTTTCAGAAATGGTCAGGCAGTTGTCTGTAACCCTAGCGGTTCAGCCACAGTAAGCATTTTAGTTTGGGTATGTCGTTTTCACCATTTTCTTCAGAAATAGGCCAGAAGCCTTTCAGGATAGTTCGGGTGGTGAACATTTCAACCTTCACTCAGTCCATCCAGGCAGTAAAGAGGATTTAATAAAGCTTCACTCAAATGTGAAATGTATGACTTGATGTTGAATTTATTTTGCTTTGAAATAGAAATGTGTCAACAACTCTGAATAAAACTGGTCATTTTTAAGATTCGATTTTTTTTTCTTTCTTTAACACGACTGCAACACAGATGAAATACTCAACTCATCGGTTCAGTTCCTCGTCTGCCTGTCTGTTATGACCCGGTCTGTTATGACCCAGTCTTTTATAACCCGGTCTGTTATGACCCGGTCGAGGGGTTTGGACCATAACATAAACTTAGACAAAGACAACAATGAAAAGGTATGTGTGATTTATTGGTCACACATAAAAGGCGACGGAAGGTGTTGCTGGCTCACTACACTACAGCTACAGCAGCAAGCTAATCTAAAGCCTGTAGGGTAGGCTGGAGCAGGCATTGTCATGAAAGCTAATACATTAAGTAGAGCCCAGCAACACAACAACAAATACGAAAACAAAGAACATTATCACCAAATCGGTTTGCTAACAAAACAGAAGTCTTTAGGAGTGGGCGAATGAGAGGAGCAGCAGCATGGTTCAGCCACTGCCTGCCTCTGATTTCCCAACTTCAGTCTGCAGCATATGAATAAGACCGTGCCAATCAGCAACAGCCACAGCAGTTCTCAATCTCCAATCTTCTCGCCAAGCCAACCAATCCAGACAGGAGATGCCTCTGTAGAAAGACAGTCAAAGAGAAACTACAAAGACCACAATTCTCCCCCACAGAACTACAATTTCCCACTACAGTTTCTCATCAGTTTCCACCAGGACCATCAGGTGACGTGTGTGTAGGACACCTGTTCATTAAAGAATATTTTCTACAGTGTTGTAACAATGAAAGCTCTCCATTGCTTTGTCATTCCTCCCAGATCTTTACCACCATCAGCTTTCATATGATCTTCCATGTTCTGCTGAGTCTGCTCTGTGTCATATTGAGCATTATTGCAGTGTCAACTGATTGTAAAATGATTAAATAACTTGTGTTCTTTTCTATCCACTGTGACTCTTATCTTTGTCTTGAAAGAAGGAAGAAAGCATTGCGCTATTATGAACCGGCCTATAGGGGAACCGGAACGCAACACAAGAGTGCCACCATGTCTTCCACTAAATGGAGAGCAATGCCAACACAACAAACTAAACAAACTCATCCCCAACCCTACAGTAGGCTACCTAGACACAAGAAAATGATGGGTTAAGCACAAGACAAATCTGCCAAAACAAAAAAGGAGAAAAATGGTTACAAAAAGAAATTTGTACAATTATTTAAAAATAAATCTATCCAGCAACTCGTATCTTTGTCTTGAAAGAAGGGGGAAAAAAGCACTGAACACTCTAGATTCCAGATTATTTTAATAGCCATAGTGAGTAAACATGTTGCAAACAAGGAATTTGTCTTTGTACAATGTAGCACAGCGATCACAGCAATAGCAAGTTATGGAGCACAGCAGACAAAAAGACAATCTTCAAAATAAGTAAGATATCAAGTAAAGACCTCCATGTGGGGTGGGGGCAGTTGTTGCAGAGCTGGTTTGCTATAGCCCTGGATCTTAAAAAAAATAATTAATAATCTGTGGCTGATATTACTTTCAAAGGCTGTGGCGGGCTCATTTTTAGAGCTAGCGATACACCCGAAACTGGAAGAGCTTCCCATTGCCGGGAAAGGGCCAAAATAATGCTCCAAAGTTAGCCAAAATGTTGGCGAAAGGAAAAACTGGCATGGTCATTTTCAAAGGGGTCCCTTGATCTCACCTCAAGATATGTGAATAAGAATGGGTTATATGGGTAGAGTTATGGTTAGTCAGAAAGGTGTCTTTCCCTTTCAAATACTAAATCTTTTCTCCAATCAACTCTAAATCTAACTAATAAAATTACTTGAAAGAACACTTGGCTCAAAAAGGACTAGTGCACCAAAACATATAGGCTACATTTTATGTTTTGGTGTGGTCCTTTTTGAGCCAAGTGTTTTTTCAAGTGTGTCTTTTCTTCAAGGTTTTAGGTTTTTTAGGTTTTATTTATTTATTTTATATAATTTATATTAGGCTATATATCAAATCTAAAATAAGAAGAGTCAATATTTACAGTGCACAGCCGCTTGGATAAATACACAACTTATACAAATAGAATATACAATGTATTTTAAATCCTGTTAGAAATCAGAATTTGTATTAAATGTAGCTGTAATCTTGTTTTTTTCTATAACTGTCAGGGATTACAGTGTATCCTGATTAACCTGATTACATGTAATCACTTCCAAAAGCCTGGTGCCACAACAACGCCATAGAGAGCCAAAGGCACACCCACTTCCGGGTTAGGCATACGCACCAAGATAATTTCATCCATTTATTTTCCCAAGCGAACCAAGCGATTCAATAATATTTAGAATCAGGAAAGACCATGGAACATGCCACTGATTTTGATTTTTTTATCCGATATTTTTTATGTTTTGGTCTGAGTGAAATGTTCTATGGTCTGTCCTGATTCTAAATATAGCTGAATCGTTTGATCCGACTAAGTACATCTATTTTTATAAGCATTTGACGAAATGTCTATGGGAAAATAATTGGCGGATGAAATCTCTTGGTGTGCCTAACCCGCAAGTGGGCGTGATGTTGGCTCTCTCTACAGGCGGAGCAAGCAAACTGTTGAAAGTGAAAGTAAAGTATAAAGTGTGTCGCAGTTCATTCAGACTGAGTCCATTTTGCGAGCGCAGAACAGGAGAGACACGGCTGAAGCAGGGTGGGTGTTACAGTATTACTACATTATTATTCCTATAGGCATATTATTCAGTCACCTTTATGATCCCAAAATAGGAGACTTATGCTAAATTATTTCTGATCGTATTTTGTGTATGCTCTCGATGGTATGATGTCACCATTTTCATAGTTAGAACATCCGTGTTTATTGTCAAAGTCTCTGAGTCAGTGTGTCTGCGGTCTTCTCCTGCGTTCACCTGCCTGTTTTCTCTCTCTCAAAGTAACGCTCATAGAAAAGATGTCATAGTGAGATAATGATGTCAGTAAAACAAAGAGGGTAGTTGATGTGGGCGGTGGCCCTGTACTTCACAGAAAGCCTACATGACGCAGTTTATTAAACCGTTAAATTAACCCAGTTTTATTCCATCTGTGTCTGAGACTCTTGGAGATGAGCGTCTTTCAGTCACATGACTCCTCATAAAGAGAGAAACGGCTGGTTGACTTTCTGCAGGCAGATCAGGACTTTAGAGCGGGGTGGTAAACTGATCTGCGTCATATTAGGCCTACAGAGGGCCTACTGTAGCCTACATGCGTCGACTTGCCTACAGCGTCTGACTGGTCCGCGTGTGTTTTGTCATCAGCTCTGACTGAGGGCGGGCTGATTTCTCCTAAACCAGCCAAGTAGCCCTGACTGCAGTACGCATATCGGGGAGTGGCTCAACCTCAACGTTTGACTCCGCTCCCCTGCCCCCACATGAACCGCTACACTGCGACTGCGTACTGCAGTCAGGGGCTTCTCAAACCAGCTGACAGCCACAGAGCCACAAACCAGCCACAGAGGGGCGCTGTTGCACATGACATTACAGACAGGATCTGCTTGAAAATGACAGTCTTTGACAAAAATGCAATTTTCTCATTCAAGACAAGTGTTGATATATAAAAAGGAAAGAATGAATTAAGCTAGAATTAAAATGGTCTGTGTGTGTGTGCGTGTGTGTGTGTGTGTGTGTGTGTGTGTGTGTGTGTGTGTGTGCATGTGTGTGTGTGTGTGTGTGTGTCAGAGAGAGTGTGACATTCAAATAGCAGGGAGGACAGTAAGAGTGGTGTGGTGGGGGTTGGTGGGCATCCGTTTGCCTTCGATGTGGGTGAGCGGAGTTCCCAGCGTTTCTAAAGAACAAACGTGAGTTACATTTATTTGTTTTTGCATATTTAACAATGACCAAACCATTTTACTAACAACAACAAAGTGGTTTTCTCTGCCTAAACTAGACCATGACCTTAACCCATAGACCTTAACCCTATCCTTAACCAAGTTATATGGTTTACCTCTCAGACTGACTGAAGTAAGTACAGTAAGTATATAAGTAAGTGAGTAAAGTTTATTTGTATAACACCTTTCACAGATACAAGATCACAAAGTCCAGAAGATGAGTAAGGAGGAGGAGGAGGATGGCAGAGCAGAGTCTCCAGTACCCAGCTGTCTGTCTATGAAGACTGACTGGTCTAAAGATGATCCTCCATACTTCAGTAATGGACCTGGACCTTCAGACACAAGGTAAGACTGTTATACAGTAATGAAGAAATGTTATTTGATAAGCTACACTATTGTAGTGAAAACTACAGAGACCAGGAGTGACCATAGGGAGAGAAAACAAGTTGTATGGAGGCCAAGATATAGAAGAAGGTGCTCATGAGATACATTTCACTTCCTTACACATTACACTTCACGATGTGGACGTCTGAATCGAATCGAATCGTTGAATCATTTATGTTTACATTTCTATTGATATTCAGATTTTAAAGCACTTTCTAAATAAAAAAGGGACTTGATATTTATCTGACTGCTTGTATTAATCGATGAAAAAGTAGCCATGTGCAGTAATAATAGAGAAAATTGAGGATGTAATACTTGGAGCTGCAATGCTTTGAGCTGTATCGAGATGCATCGTGGAATCGAATCGAATTGTGAGGCCAGTGAAGAATATATCACATTCTGTTCTTTCATTTTCTTTTTCTTGCTCCTGTATGTTTTGAATCTAGTTTATTGTAAGCCCATGTGGGCTGGGCACCTTAAGGTCCATGACACTTTGAAAAATAAAAAACTAACTAACAAAACACACACTCACACTCACACATTGGGGTTTTCCATTCCTACTAATTCATGTGTGCACACAAAATAATTATATTTCCATAATTAAAATGGCCCATCATCCCAAAAAGCAGAGCCGTTGAGTTTGACCACCTCTGAAAACATGTTGCCTTTTCTTTTAATTTGCAGAAGTCAGTTCCAGCACCACAGGCAGAGAGCAGAGTCTCCAGTACCCAGCTGTCTGTCTATGAAGACTGACTGGTCTAAAGATGATCCTCCATACTTCAGTAATGAACCTGGACCTTCAGACACAAGGTAAGAGGACTGGTTATCAGACAATTGTCCAAGTCCCTCTGATCCGAGTCCCAAGCGAGTCTCAAGTCAATTGGCCCCGAGTCTCAAGCAAGTCCCAAGTCTTTCCTTTTGTCGGCAAGTCAAGTCAAGTCAAGTCACAATGTTATTTCAAGTCAAGTCTCGAGTCGAGTCACAGGTTATGTCAAGTCGAGTCACAGGTTAGAAAAAATGACAAGGCAGAGATTATTTAGGCTGCAGAGGGTGGTTGAACTCACTATCGTATTAACTGTACGTTAATACGTGCTTGTTGCCAAGCAACACACTTTTCTCAGACGAGCTCGAGACAGCTGACAGACAGCTCCAACTCAGCTCAAACTTATAGAGTTGTATTCAAAGCATAGAAACGTTCTCACAGCTCAATTTAACAGCGCCAACACAAGCAGTTTGATCACAAGTGCAATCAGTACTGAATGCGATGGCAGACTGCGCACTGCGGGCAGTTGAACGAAGTCAGGAAGAAATTGAAAGATCTTCCGACGCATCAGCTTTGGGCGCAGGACGTCTATTTACAGCACATATCGATCGATATTTTTGGAGAAGATTCCGGCCGCATCACGCGCAGATCAAGATGAGACAGCTGTCAGTGAGTAGCTACGCATTTGGGTGTAACTTTTACGCCTGCTCCATACACAGACGCAGCGCATACAGCGTGCACTAGTCATAAAATTAAGTTAGTCGTAACTTTGAGTTCTACATCGGACGTAGCGTGTAAACCTAGGCGTACGCCCAGCTGGTGCACTCGGCTGATCTTGTCACAAGTCCGAGTCGAGTTTCGAGTCATTTTCTTCCAAGTCCGAGTCGAGTTTCAAGTATTTACCTTCCAAGTCCGAGTCGAGTCGGAAGTCGTCAAATTTGCGACTCGAGTCGACTCGAGTCCGAGTCCCTATGACTCGAGTCCAATTGTCTGCTGGTTATACTGGGAGTCTACCTGATCAAACTTAAGTAATATTGATGAAGGAAAAATGTTGTGAAGTTGTGAAAAACATTAGAGGGAATCACATTTGAGGGAATCCAGCTTGCTTGCAAGGTTAACAGTAGTGTCATTAAATCATAATTATAACAGCAACCAAATCAATGCTGTGCATAATTATAACCAAATCAATGCTGTGCATAATTATAACCAAATCAATGCTGTGCATAATTATAACCAAATCAATGCTGTGCATAATTATAACCAAATCAATGCTGTGCATAATTATAACCAAATCAATGCTGTGCATAATTATAACCAAATCAATGCTGTGCATAATTATAACCAAATCAATGCTCTGCATAATTATAACCAAATCAATGCTGTGCATAATTATAACCAAATCAATGCTGTGCATAATTATAACCAAATCAATGCTGTGCATAATTATAACCAAATCAATGCTCTGCATAATTATAACCAAATCAATGCTGTGCATAATTATAACCAAATCAATGCTGTGCATAATTATTACCAAATCAATGCTCTGCATAATTATAACCAAATCAATGCTGTGCATAATTATAACCAAATCAATGCTGTGCATAATTATAACCAAATCAATGCTGTGCATAATTATAACCAAATCAATGCTGTGCATAATTATAACCAAATCAATGCTCTGCATAATTATAACCAAATCAATGCTGTGCATAATTATAACCAAATCAATGCTGTGCATAATTATAACCAAATCAATGCTGTGCATAATTATAACCAAATCAATGCTGTGCATAATTATAACCAAATCAATGCTGTGCATAATTATAACCAAATCAATGCTGTGCATAGGCTGTTTTCTATAACAACTCAAATCACATGAAACGTTGCTGCTCTTGCTGCACATAGGAGGAATACAATTTCAATCCAATGGCTGCACCATCTCACCAGATGTGACGGTCACAAGTGCAGGGGGAGGGGAGGGCAGAGAGAATAATGCCAGGGAGGGCAGTTGACTTTTTTAATGATATATCATATGTATCAATTAATATTAATTAATTAATACCCCACCCCATGTAAATATCAGACAGTCCCATACTATAACTAATAATGATATGTATCACATTTGTGTTTCTAGAAGTCAGCACCACAGGCAGAGAGCAGAGTCTCCAGTACCCAGCTGTCTGTCTATGAAGAGTGACCGGTCTAAAGATATTCCTCTAAACTTCAGTAATGAACCTGGACCTTCAGACACAAGGTAAGAGGACTGTTATACTGTAATTGTAATTGTAAATTTTATTTGATAAGCTACACTATTGTAGTGGAAACTACAGAGACCAGGAGTGACCATAGGGAGAGAAAACAAGTTTTATGGAGGACAAGATATAGAAGAAGGTGCTCATGAGATACATTTCACTTCCTGGATGTGGGTCAGACCTGCTGTCAGTTTGGCTGGATTCATGCAGAAGACATTTTGTTCCCTAATTTTTTTTGCATCCCAGTGGCTCACCTGGTAGAGCACATACTATAGAGCCACAGATCTCACCTGGTAGAGCACATACTATAGAACCATAGATCTCACCTGGTAGAGCACATACTATAGAACCATAGATCTCACCTGGTAGAGCACATACTATAGAGCCATAGATCTCACCTGGTAGAGCACATACTATAGAACCATAGATCTCACCTGGTAGAGCACATACTATAGAGCCATAGATCTCACCTGGTAGAGCACATACTATAGAGCCATAGATCTCACCTGGTAGAGCACATACTATAGAGCCATAGATCTCACCTGGTAGAGCACATACTATAGAGCCACAGATCTCACCTGGTAGAGCACATACTATAGAGCCATAGATCTCACCTGGTAAAGCACATACTATAGAACCATAGATCTCACCTGGTAGAGCACATACTATAGAGCCATAGATCTCACCTGGTAGAGCACATACTATAGAACCATAGATCTCACCTGGTAGAGCACATACTATAGAACCATAGATCTCACCTGGTAGAGCACATACTAGAGCCATAGATCTTCACACAGCCGACCTGGGTTCAAATCTGACCCGTGGTCCTTTGCCCCATGTCATCCCCTCTCTCCCCCCCAACCTTTCCTGTCTGTCCACTATCCTCCCAAATAAAGGCACAAATTCCCCCCAAAAACTGATTATACATATATATATATATAAATACACAGACACACTCACACATTGGGGTTTTCCATTCCTACTAATTCATGTGTGCGCACAAAATAATTATATTGCCATAATTAAAATGGCCCATCATCTCAAAAAGCCGAGCCGTTGAGTTCAACCACCTCTGAAAACATGTTGCCTTTTCTTTTGATTTGCAGAGTTCAGCACCACAGGCAGAGAGCAGAGTCTCCAGTACCCAGCTGTCTGTCTATGAAGACTGACCGGTCTAAAGATGAACCTCCATACTTCAGTAATGAACCTGGACCTTCAGACACAAGGTAAGAGGACTGTTATACTGTAATGAGGAAATGTTATTTGATAAGCTACACTATTGTAGTGAAAACTACAGAGACCAGGAGTGACCATAGGGAGAGAAAACAAGTTTTATGGAGGCCAAGATATAGAAGAAGGTGCTCATGAGATACATTTCACTTCCTGGATGTGGGTCAGACCTGCTGTCAGTTTGGCTGGATTCATGCAGAAGACATTTTGTTCCCTAATTTGTTTTGCATCTCAGTGGCTCACCTGGTAGAGCACATACTATAGAGCCATAGATCTCACCTGGTAGAGCACATACTATAGAACCATAGATCTCACCTGGTAGAGCACATACTATAGAGCCATAGATCTCACCTGGTAGAGCACATACTATAGAGCCATAGATCTCACCTGGTAGAGCACATAATATAGAGCCATAGATCTCACCTGGTAGAGCACATACTATAGAGCCATACATCTCACCTGGTAGAGCACATACTATAGAACCATATATCTCACCTGGTAGAGCACATACTATAGATCCATAGATCTCACCTGGTAGAGCACATACTATAGAACCATAGATCTCACCTGGTAGAGCACATACTATAGAGCCATAGATCTCACCTGGTAGAGCACATACTATAGAGCCATAGATCTCACCTGGTAGAGCACATACTATAGAACCATAGATCTCACCTGTTAGAGCACATACTATAGAGCCATAGATCTCACCTGGTAGAGCACATACTATAGAGCCATAGATCTCACCTGGTAGAGCACATAATATAGAGCCATAGATCTCACCTGGTAGAGCACATACTATAGAGCCATAGATCTCACCTGGTAGAGCACATAATATAGAACCATAGATCTCACCTGGTAGAGCACATACTATAGATCCATAGATCTCACATGGTAGAGCACATAATATAGAACCATAGATCTCACCTGGTAGAGCACATACTATAGATCCATAGATCTCACCTGGTAGAGCACATACTATAGAACCATAGATCTCACCTGGTAGAGCACATACTATAGATCCATAGATCTCACCTGGTAGAGCACATACTATAGAGCCATAGATCTCACCTGGTAGAGCACATACTATAGATCCATAGATCTCACCTGGTAGAGCACATAATATAGAGCCATAGATCTCACCTGGTAGAGCACATACTATAGAGCCATAGATCTCACCTGGTAGAGCACATACTATAGAGCCATAGATCTCACCTGGTAGAGCACATACTATAGAACCATATATCTCACCTGGTAGAGCACATAATATAGAGCCATAGATCTCACCTGGTAGAGCACATACTATAGAGCCATAGATCTCACCTGGTAGAGCACATACTATAGAGCCATATATCTCACCTGGTAGAGCACATACTATAGAGCCATAGATCTCACCTGGTAGAGCACATACTATAGAGCCATAGATCTCACCTGGTAGAGCACATACTATAGAGCCATATATCTCACCTGGTAGAGCACATACTATAGAGTCATAGATCTCACCTGGTAGAGCACATACTATATAGAACCATAGATCTCACCTGGTAGAGCACATACTATATAGAACCATAGATCTCACCTGGTAGAGCACATACTATAGAGCCATAGATCTCACCTGGTAGAGCACATACTATAGAGCCATAGATCTCACCTGGTAGAGCACATACTATATAGAACCATAGATCTCACCTGGTAGAGCACATACTATATAGAACCATAGATCTCACCTGGTAGAGCACATACTATAGAGCCATAGATCTCACCTGGTAGAGCACATACTATAGAACCATAGATCTCACCTGGTAGAGCACATACTATAGAACCATAGATCTCACCTGGTAGAGCACATACTATAGAACCATAGATCTCACCTGGTAGAGCACATACTATATAGAACCATAGATCTCACCTGGTAGAGCACATACTATAGAGCCATAGATCTCACCTGGTAGAGCACATACTATAGAGCCATATATCTCACCTGGTAGAGCACATACTATAGAACCATAGATCTCACCTGGTAGAGCACATACTATAGAACCATAGATCTCACCTGGTAGAGCACATACTATATAGAACCATAGATCTCACCTGGTAGAGCACATACTATAGAGCCATAGATCTCACCTGGTAGAGCACATACTATAGAACCATAGATCTTCACACGGCCGACCTGGGTTCAAATCTGACCCGTGGTCCTTTGCCACATGTCATCCCCTCTCTCTCCCCCCAACCTTTCCTGTCTGTCCACTATCCTACCAAATAAAGGCCCAAATTCCCCCAAAAAACTGATTATACATATATATATATATATATATATATATATATATATAAATACACACACACACTCACACATTCGGGTTTTCCATTCCTACTAATTCATGTGTGTAATTCATGTGTTCACAAAATAATTATATTGCCATAATTAAAATGGCCCATCATCCCAAAAAGCCGAGCCGTTGAGTTCGACCACCTCTGAAAACATGTTGCCTTTTCTTTTGATTTCTAGAGTTCAGTACCACAGGCAGAGAGCAGAGTCTCCAGTACCCAGCTGTCTGTCTATGAAGACTGACTGGTCTAAAGATGATCCTCCATACTTCAGTAATGAACCTGGACCTTCAGACACAAGGTAAGAGGACTGGTTATCAGACAATTGTCCAAGTCCCTCTGATCCGAGTCCCAAGCGAGTCTCAAGTCAATTGGTCCCGAGTCTCAAGCAAGTCCCAAGTCTTTCCTTTTGTCGGCAAGTCAAGTCAAGTCAAGTCACAATGTTATTTCAAGTCAAGTCTCGAGTCGAGTCACAGGTTATGTCAAGTCGAGTCACAGGTTAGAAAAAATGACAAGGCAGAGATTATTTAGGCTGCAGAGGGTGGTTGAACTCACTATCGTATTAACTGTACGTTAATACGTGCTTGTTGCCAAGCAACACACTTTTCTCAGACGAGCTCGAGACAGCTGACAGACAGCTCCAACTCAGCTCAAACTTATAGAGTTGTATTCAAAGCATAGAAACGTTCTCACAGCTCAATTTAACAGCGCCAACACAAGCAGTTTGATCACAAGTGCAATCAGTACTGAATGCGATGGCAGACTGCGCACTGCGGGCAGTTGACGAAGTCAGGAAGAATTTGAAAGATCTTCCGACGCATCAGCTTTGGGCGCAGGACGTCTATTTACAGCACATATCGATCGATATTTTTGGAGAAGATTCCGGCCGCATCACGCGCAGATCAAGATGAGACAGCTGTCAGTGAGTAGCTACGCATTTGGGTGTAACTTTTACGCCTGCTCCATACACAGACGCAGCGCATACAGGGTGCACTAGTCATAAAATTAAGTTAGTCGTAACTTTGAGTTCTACATCGGACGTAGCGTGTAAACCTAGGCGTACGCCCAGCTGGTGCACTCGGCTGATCTTGTCACAAGTCCGAGTCGAGTTTCGAGTCATTTTCTTCCAAGTCCGAGTCGAGTTTCAAGTATTTACCTTCCAAGTCCGAGTCGAGTCGGAAGTCGTCAAATTTGCGACTCGAGTCGACTCGAGTCCGAGTCCCTATGACTCGAGTCCAATTGTCTGCTGGTTATACTGGGAGTCTACCTGATCAAACTTAAGTAATATTGATGAAGGAAAAATGTTGTGAAGTTGTGAAAAACATTCGAAGGAATCACATTCGAGGGAATCCAGCTTGCTTGCAAGGTTAACAGTAGTCTCGTTGCTGCTCTTGCTGCACATAGGAGGAATACAATTTCAATCCATTTGCTGCACCATCTCACCAGATACGACGGTCGGATGATAAAAAGTTAATATTGCTGTTTTATTTCAAACAAACTAAGTTGTGTATAAAATTATAAAAGGCTGAACTTGTGGGTGATCAGTGGAGGGCAGATCGTTTTTTTACAAGTTCAGGGGGAGAGGAGGGCAGAGAGGATAATGCCAGGGAGGGCAGTTGACTTTTTTAATGATATATCATATTTTACCCCACGTAAATATCAGACAGTCCCGTATAACTAATAATGATATGCATAAAACATTCGTGTTTCCAGAAGTCAGCACCACAGACAGAGAGCAGAGTCTCCAGTACCCAGCTGTCTGTCTATGAAGACTGACTGGTCCAAAAATGAACCTCCATACTTCAGTAATGAACCTGGACCTTCAGACACAAGGTAAGAGGACTGGTTATACTGGGAGTCTACCTGATCAAACTTGAGTAATATTGATGAAGGAAAAATGTTGTGAAGTTGTGAAAAAAGTTGTGACGAGCAGTAGGCAGATTATTCACTGAATCCATATGAAACAGAGTTATTAGATAAATCACATTCAGGTCAGAAAAGGTCCATAGCACAGCACACTGACAACACGTCCACAAATCACTTGTCCTCAGGAATTAGTTCCTAAACTCTTGACACCGTGTAAATTTCAGCCGGTAAATTGCTCCTGACGTACAGTACACAGACAACCAGTCGCCCCCCGCGTGCAAGACGAATGCACGACCCGGGCTCCCCTCTCTCAATAGCGGGGTGAATCTCTTTCTCACACCGGTGTTATGGTAAAAGCTGTGCCCACGGGCGTGTTTGACCGGGAAGAGGAAACCAAATCATTATGGGGTTCATAGTTGAGTGTAACACCGCCAGAATCCACCATCAAAGGAATTTATTCGGGTCAGGAGCCGTGAAGATGACTTCATTTACAAAAATGCCTTTTCCTCCACTTTCTGGTCACAGACTGCTGTTTTTGGTGAAAACGACCTACATTCAGGTGTCGATAACTAAAGAACGGATGAAGATAGAATCAAACTTTTTTTTCTCCTATGAAAGTTGAGGCTCTCTTCTTTCCTTTGGGATATTCAGTCTGTACGTAGTCATAGAAGGAAATATTCTGTGCGTCTTGGAAAATTAATGAAAATGATCAAAAACGCTGTCAGTGGCTGGTGACTTTTCCTCTGAACCTCTGGCGGAGAATGAGTTAAAACGGCCCATCATCCCAAAAAGCCGAGCCGTTGAGTTCGACCACCTCACAAAATATATCGCCTTTTCTTTTAATTTGCAGAAGTCAGTTCCAGTACCACAGACAGAGAGCAGAGTCTCCAGTACCCAGCTGTCTGTCTATGAAGACTGACTGGTCTAAAAATGAACCTCCATACTTCAGTAATGAACCTGGACCTTCAGACACAAGGTAAGAGGACTGGTTATACTGGGAGTCTACCTGATCAAACTTGAGTATTGAAGGAAAAATGTTGTGAAGTTGTGAAAAAAGTTGTGATGAGCAGTAGACAGATTATTCAATGAATCCATATGAAACAGTTATTAGAGAAATCACATTCACGTGTTTGCCTGCACATGCACGGTTACGTTGTGGCTCTTTTTCAAAGGTTACGTGACGTCAGTTGCCACCCAGAAATGCGGAACCCCGCGGCAGTTAATAGTATGAGTTGTGCCAAACAAACGTTAATATTTTGACATTCTGAGTAAGAGCAGAAGTAGCTTAAGAGTTTGATGTATAGACCAAATCACCGTGACGTCACCATGTAAACAAATTTACTTCCAGGTACCACTTGGGGAAGGCGGCAGGTTTAAATGTGCGTGTTGTCATATAAATGCTGTCAAACCCTCTCGTTGTTTTCGGCGACTACTTTCAATTTAAATGGTTAAACGGTTGGTAAACATGCTTGTCCGACGTATCTAGCCTTTCTTCTGTGTTTGTTTTATGTAGTGTTAGCATGCTAATAACGTTTGTTTGTCTGTCAAACTCGCTGTTTTTTTGCAGACTCGTTAACGTTACAGACAGAGCTACCGACGCCACGTTAATTTAATTTAGCGTCAAGTCTACTCTGGTCTGGTCCAACAGGTAAATTAGCTAGTCTGGTCTCCACTAACGTTAGTGAAAGTGTTGTTATGAATGATATTAAACAACAACACAACAGGGACGAACCATTTTTGTCTTCTTTGTCTGTTTTTGTCTTCAACACGTCAGTTTGTGCCGTCCACTGCCATTATAATGTGTGGACCCAGGGGTACCCGGAAGTAAATGTAAACATCCCCGCTGATTTGGTCTATAATATATGCATGTCGTGTTAAAGTTGTGTGAACTGTCACAGTTTTTATAATGTAAACAGAGTGAACTGGCTAGAGTCAGACACTCGCGCCTCGCGCCACTTGGGCTGCATAGGGTTCCATTGCCGTTGCCACCCAGTGACGTGTTTTTTTGACCAAAATGCTGCTCGGCTGATCCCTCGTATACCACGGTGGTTATACCACATGTCTAAATGATGATGTAATGATATGAATATGAAAACATTACTGGTGATGGGCACACCTGCACATATACAACATGCCTTTCTGTGCATATAGGTCTTTGAAGAATATCGTTCTCATAATGTTGTCTAGGTTAAATCAGGCTTGCAGTCACGTAATGGAGGAGCGACAGTAAAGAAAAACTTCAACTATCGATCAATATCATCAGCTATAGCCTATTTCACCTGTCTCATTGTGATTTACATTAAATAACACTATATGATCGTGATATCTGTGCATGGAGGTACAGTAGAGCCACACTATTTCACCAGATACGACGGTCAGGTGATAAAAAGTTATCGCTGTTTTATTTCAAACAAAGTTGTGTATAAAATTATAAAAGGCTGAACTTGTGGGTGGGGGAGGGCAGATTTTTTTTACAGGTGCGGGGGTGGGGCAGAGAGAAAATAAATGTCAGGGAGGGCAGTTGATTTTTCTATGATATATCATATTTTACCCCACGTAAATATCAGTCCTGTGCTAGAACTAATGATATGTATCAAACATTTGTGTTTCCAGAGGTCAGCACCACGGACAGAGAGCAGAGTCTCCAGTATCCAGCTGTCTGTCTATGAAGACTGACTGGTCTAAAAACAATCCTCCACAGTTCAGTAATGAACCTGGACCTTCAGACACAAGGTAAGAGGTCACATTCACGTGTTTGCCTGCACATGCACGGTTACGTTGTGGCTCTTATTCAAAGGTTACGTGATGTCACTTGCCACCCAGAAATGCGGAACCCCGCGGCAGTTAATAGTATGAGTTGTGCCAAACAAACGTTAATATTTTGACATTCTGAGTAAGAGCAGAAGTAGCTCAAGAGTTTGATGTATAATATATCCATGTTGTGTTAAAGTTGTGTGAACTGTCACAGTTTTTATAATGTAAACAGAGTTAACTGGCTAGAGTCAGACACTTGCGCCTCGCGCCACTTGGGCTGCATAGGGTTCCATTGCCGTTGCCACCCAGTAAATGTCAGGGAGGGCAGTTGATTTTTCTATGATGTATCATATTTTACCCCACGTAAATATCAGTCCTGTGCTAGAACTAATGATATGTATCAAACATTTGTGTTTCCAGAGGTCAGCACCACGGACAGAGAGCAGAGTCTCCAGTACCCAGCTGTCTGTCTATGAAGACTGACTGGTCTAAAAACAATCCTCCACAGTTCAGTAATGAACCTGGACCTTCAGACACAAGGTAAGAGGACGGTTATATAGAGAGCCCCAGGAACGAGTCCGGAAATCATCGATGCTAACACTCCTGGTTCTTCACTGTTTTCGCCTATGGGACTTTTGAATGGGTTATTGGCGCGATGCTTCTAATAAGGTATCTGGGCAACGCAAGATTAATCAAATGCGAAAAAGTGTTTAGTAATATCATCTTCACACATGAGGACCACTTTTATGAGTTTTGAAGCTTTTATGTGCCGTTAAAAGGGCAGCTACTGTAGCTAGCAAACGGGTAAATGAGACTACACTGTTTAGTGGACTGGGATATATACGTCAATAACGTCATCACTTCAAAGGACGAACACGGAAATTCTCTTTCCCTCACCTGGTTCAGCCCCGTTCCGCCCGGGGTAATCAGTGCACACATCAACAACAGTCCAGGTTGAGTGCTGACGTGACGTGGAAGTCTATGCGACAGTGTGTAGTTCTGGATTAGCTTAGCACGAGCTTTTTACTTCTAGGGCGCATTTACGCTTCAAAACTCATGAAAGTGGTCCTCATGTGTGAAGATTATCAGACTGAACTCTGGTTCGTGTTTGATTAAGCTTGCATTGCTCAGAGAACTTATTTGAAGCATTGCGCCAAAAACCCATTCAAAAATCCCATAGACAGAAACAGTGAAGAACCAGGAAGTCCGGGACTTCCGCGTTCTGACTACAAAAATACGTCATCCCTGGGGCTCTCTATTGGGGGCCTACCTCATAAAACTTGATTAATATTAAGAGGTAAAATGTTCTGTTTCATTTAGAATAGTTTCCTTCAGTGTTGCATCACACTCTGAGAGCTTGTAGTGAGCTAGTCTCGCTGGCCAGCATCCCCCCCCAGAGGAGTCTGGCTGCACAGAAACAGGCTACTGGCATACACTACATTCACACAGGGAACCTACATCTTGCCTTGCCTCAACCCACGCCTACGCCTGCAGACCTTGAGCTGGGCGTGAACCTATTACACGCTTTTACGATCACACCGCACGCCTTTGCACGCTGAACCTGGAGCCGAGTTACAAGCGCCTCTCCTCTCTCCCGACTGTATTTTTTCACGTGTGGTCCCGAATTATCATGTGTAGGTAAAATACATCTGATATATTTAATGTTCTATTGATGCTGGATATGTATATCCAGGTCTGACTATAGTTGGACTTTTTAGAGAGGTAATCTTGCAAGAATATGTGCTGGCACAACAACATTGTCCATCTTGCTTCTTCGGTCGCTATTCTCTCTCCTGAAGATTTGTTTGCCGACAGGGAGAAAGCCCCACGTGATAGCCACCCGTCAATCTCTCTCTCTCTCTCTCTCTCTGCTCAACACTGTTGTAGTAACTCTGCCTGCACGCGCCTAGTCGGCTTGAAAATAGAACTCACACCTAAACGATAAAATCGGCAAGGCACAGGCAAGGCGTGGGTACACGCAGGGTTCACGCTCAGGCGCCCGGTGTACACAGCCTTGTTGACTAAAACGGACGCCTATTTAAAAGCGTGGGTAAAGGCAAGGCGTAGGCAAGGCTTGGGTGCCCGGTGTGAACTAAGCCGTAGGCGTGGGTTGAGGCAAGGCAAGGCGTAGGTTCCCTGTGTGAACGTAGCGTAGGGCTCGCATTTACGCTTCAAAACTCATGAAAGTGGTCCTCATGTGTGAAGATTATCCGGCTGAACACTGGTTCGCGTTTGATTAAGCTTGCGTTGCCCAGAGACCTTATTTGAAGCATCGCGGCAAAAACCCATTCAAAAATCCCATAGACAGAAACAGTGAAGAACCAGGAAGTCCGGGACTTCCGCGTTCTGACTACAAAAATACGTCATCCCTGCGGCTCTCTATTATACACAAAACTACACAATAGCTATCTAAGCTTGCGTTACATGTTTTGGTACCAGCTTCAAGCTACATTGAATGATATCACTCCAGCCAGAAAAACAAACAAAGAATCAGTTACGAATACAGTTTCCAATAAATGATATGCAAAAGTACATCATAACATTTACCTCAATTTATGAGGAAATGTCTCAAGTCTAGCTCTTCATTATGTCCATGTGGTTAAAGCAAAATACTTTACAATGTATGTTGGAATTTACACGCAAACACAATTCACACCTGTGTTCTAAATTTGAATTTACAATAAACTTCTGAATGAATATAATAGAAGCTGTAAACTTTACTAACAATATTTCACATGTTTGTCTTGGATATATTTTTCTAATGCAACTTTGGAGAAGAAATTATTTCTATAAACTAAAATCCAACAAAGTAAACTTCCACTGTGGTTCGGAGTACAGAAAACCAGCTGTAGTTGTGATTGCACCCTTAGTCCCGCCCTCCTCCACCTTGAAAGCCACAACAGCTGACTGCTGGCCACACACATGAGACACGCCCACAGGAAATGTTTTAAACAGCAAAACAAAAAAGCCAATTTCAGTCAAACAGGAGAGTTAGACATGGAAACACAGACAGTGATTGATACTGTAGATGTCATGTAGTGAAACTCTACTGTCGTATCTTCTTTGTATAGAGAGGTCCAGGAACGAGTCCGGAAATCATCGATGCTAACAGCCCTGGTTCTTCACAGTTTTTGAAGCTTTTATGTGCCGTTAAAAGGGTGGCTAGCTAGCAAACGGCTAAATGAGACTACAATGTCGACGCGGATATTATACGTCATCACGAGTGAACGCGGAAATTCTTTCTCTCGCAATCAATGCGTGGACGCCTATGCGACACTGTAGTTCTGGATTAGCTTAGCACACGCTTTTTACCTCTAGGGCTCGCAGTTACGCTTCAAAACTCATGAAAGTGGTCCTCATGTGTGAAGATTATCCCGCTGAACCTTGGTTCGCGTTTGATTAAACTTGCGTTGCCCACAGACATTATTTGAAGCATCGGGCCAAAAACCCACTCAAAAATCCCATAGACAGAAACAGTGAAGAACCAGGAAGTTCGGGACTTCCGCATTCAGCCTACAAAAATACGTTATCCCTGGAGCTCTCTATTGTCAGACACACTAACTGCTGTGATCAATCTCTGTGTCCTGCTAACACTATCTGTAGTCAGAGGTGATCAAGAATGGTACTTATTGATTTACCAATGACTGCCAGACACTGTCTGTGGTCTGTAACAAATGTCATCAGTGTTGATGTAATATGACTGTGTGTTGTTTGTATTGAGCTGAACATTCATTCATGATAATTACATATGAAACAAACAGAAAAACTGTTACAATGTTGCATTCATCCATGATCACCACAGTGACGTTTATCCATGATGGGTATGCAATGTTGACTCCACTGATTAAACTACAACTATGACAAAAAAATAAACTTTACATGTGATAGCAGCACAATGATATCTGAGCATCTATAAAGATCGTATGGGCAAAATCTTGTAATAGTTTTACAATTTGAACAAAAGATAGTTCAAACTTTTGTTCAAATTCTCTACTTTTCTGTTAGATCTTCATCTGATCAATGGTAATAAATTGCCTTCATCCCCACAGAATGAGGAAGAGGAGTCTAGGTGTTGTGAAGCAGCAGCTGTCCTGCTGTGCATTGTGTCATTGGGTCCTGAGGGATCCAGTCTCTACCAGCTGTGGACACAGGTTCTGCAGACAGTGTATCACCTCATACTGGGCCCAGTCCGGTTCATCAGGAGACTCCGCCTGTCCCCAGTGTAGAAAAAGGTCCAGAACAAGATCTGGACTGCAGACACCCAGTCAAACCAGCATTGCACAATGTAAGACTGGGGTTCTGTCTACTGTTGTCACCATTTCTAAAACCAGGAAACAACAGCATATCTGTTAAACACTTGTTTACTCTTTCTTCTCTTCCAGCGGACGGTGTTTTGCAGGAGGTTTTAGACGAGCATAAGATCAGTCTGATAATGAGATGTGAATTTGTGACAGAAGGAACAGAAGGAACAGCTGAAGCAGAAATTGGAACTCCCCTCAATAGGATCTACACTGCACTCTACATCACAGTGGGACAGAGTGAAGAGGTTAATACCCAACATGAGGTGTGGCAGCTGGAGACAGCATCCAAGATGGAGGCTCTCCATGACACTCTGATCAAGTGCCACGACATCTTTAAACCCTTACCTGATCAAGAGACATACATCAGAGTAGTTCTGACGAATGGTGTTGCTGGAATTGGAAAAACCTTCTCGGTGCAGAAGTTCACTCTGGACTGGGCAGAGGGCTTGGAAAATCAAGACGTCACTCTTGTGATTCTGCTTTCGTTCCGGGAGCTGAACTTGATCAGAGATGAGCGGTACAGTCTTCTCATGCTGCTCCATGTTTTCCATCCAACCTTACAGAGGGTCACAGCAGAGAAGCTCTCTGTCTGTAAAGTTGTGTTCATCTTTGATGGCCTGGATGAAAGCAGACTTCCATTGGATTTCCACAACAATGAGGTTGTGTCTGATGTCACACAGGTATCATCAGTAGATGTGCTGTTGACAAACCTCATCAAGGGGAATCTGCTTCCCTTGGCTCTCCTCTGGATAACTTCCAGACCTGCAGCAGCCAATCAGATCCCTCCTACATGTGTTGACAGGGTGACAGAGGTACGAGGGTTCACTGACCTCCAGAAGGAGGAGTACTTCAAGAGAAGATCCACTGATGAGGAGCTGTCCAGCAGAATCATCTCACACATCAAGGCATCCAGGACCCTCCACATCATGTGCCACATCCCAGTCTTCTGTTGGATCACTGCTACAGTTCTGGAGCACATGTTGACTACAGACCAGAGAGGAGAGCTGCCCAAGACCCTCACTGCGATGTACTCGCACTTCCTGCTGGTTCAGACAGAGAGGAAGAAGCAGAAGTATGACCTGAGTCATGAGATGAGTCAACAGCAGCTGATGGAGACAGACAGGGACGTTCTTCTGAAGCTGGGGAAGCTGGCATTTGAGCATCTGCAGACAGGCCACCTCCTGTTCTACCAAGAAGAGCTGGAGGAGTGTGGTCTTGATGTCAGAGATGCCTCCGTGTTCTCAGGAGTGTGCACAGAGATCTTCAAAAGAGAGTGTGTGCTCTTCCAGAAGACGGTCTACTGCTTTGTTCATCTGAGCATTCAGGAGTTTCTCGCTGCAGTCTACATGTTCCACTGTTACACAAACAAGGCAGAGAATGTACTGAGCACATTCCTGGGAAAAGACTGGGGTAAATGTGATCAATCCCTGGATGTCTTCCTGAAGAAAGCCTTGCTCAAAGCCCTGAAGAGTAAAAATGGCCACCTGGACCTTTTTGTCCGCTTCCTTCATGGGCTCTCACTGGAGTCTAACCAGAGTCTCTTAGGAGGCCTGCTGGGTCAGACAGAGCACAGTCCAGAGAGCATTCAGAGAGCCATCAGCCACCTGAGGAAGACGAACAATTCCAATATATCTCCTGACAGAAGCATCAACATCTTCCACTGTTTGATGGAGATGAACGACCACTCAGTGCACCAGGAGATCCAAAAGTTCCTGAAGTCAGAGAACAAGTCAAAGCAGAAACTCTCTATGGTCCACTGCTCAGCTCTGGCCTACATGCTGCAGATGTCAGAGGAGGTTCTGGATGTGTTTGACCTGAAGGCGTACAACACATCAAACGAGGGACGAAGCAGACTGATCCCAGCTGTGAGGAACTGCAGAGAGGCTCGGTTAGTCCTGATGTGAATTCTAACATTATCTACAGTGTAGTTACATTCACACTAGGATTGGGGCGCATCGATGATGTTGGGCACAGCCGATGGTCTCAGCCCCACCATCGTAACATCGTGATGTCTAGTATAAGAGCCGTGTGCAGCACACATTGCTGTCTGATGCACCACGGGGAAAAGCAAGCAATTTATGCTTTTATGTGCCGATTGCCAAAACCGATTAATAACGCAAAACACGTGAGCCATTTTCAGGTGGAGTTGGTGGCATAGACACAGAGTCAGAGTCACTTTATTTGCCATTTACAGTAGGGACTGCATTGGAATTGGGGTGCTAGGAGCTTAAAAAACATACATAACAAATCACAGGACAACATATAAAAACATTAAAGTCGTTAAAACGTGCATTCCAGGGATATCGTATTTACAGAAATAGCGTAAAAGGCGCGCGCTTGAGAGCGTGGTTGTCAGGGGTCTCCCCTCGGAGATTCCAGGCGGGCGGGCAGCACCCATTCATCGGATTGTCCGCTCCCTCCGCACGAAGCAGCTCGCTGCCTGGTACTCCGCGGATCCCACTCGCGTAGCACGACAACACGCTGAATCCCACTCGATTTGGGGGTGGAACACGCCATGATTGGCCAAAGCCCAATCCAGTCCCCAGAATTGTCAAATAAAATCATCGACATGATACTATGACCCGCCTCTCAACCTGTCATCTTAGACAAACTATGTTTTCAGTCTGAAACGGACTCATTATGCACGTGACGAACAGGTTCAGTTCGACTTTAAGATACCGCGTAAAAAGAATAAAAGGAATAAAAGGGTTAAAAATTTTAAAAGATAAAAAGAGACAAGTGCATAATGTGGATAGAACCAAGTTCTCCAGCTTAAGTTTTAAAGTGCAAGATAATTAAAGTGCAGATGAATTAAGATAAAGTGCCTATGCATAGAGGCAGCATTGCATGTACAGTCAGGTATAAGACATCTTATACAAAGGAAAAGCAACAGAAAGTAAGGCATGGTCTACAGCTTGGCGGGTGTAAGATCTAATGTTTGGAATTAAGGTCATTTAGACTGCGCACCACACTTGGAAAAAAGCTCTTTGCAAAACGAGTGGTAGAGCATTTTATAGAGCGGTAACGTCTGCTGAGGGGAAGTAGGTTAAAGAGGTTGGTGGCTGGATGACCTGCAGGGTCTCTAACAATGTTAGAAGCACGGGCCAGAAGTCTAGAGCTGTAGAGCTCTTCTAATGCAGGCAGGTCGGCCTCGGTTGCCCTGCGAGCACGGCTCACAACTCTGTTTAGAGATGTTTTCTCCTTAACTCATTGAATGCCATGGACGTCCTTCGACGTCCAATTAAATAGTGACGTAGAATGCCACGGACGTCCTTCGACGTCCAATGCGTTTTTTGACGGTGGGACGTCGATCAAAGCCTTCCGCAGCTCCTGTACAACTATAGTAGCTATTGGAGGTGTATAACCTATTTTACGGACTCATTAGGTGGCGACAGTGCTTGCTCGGTGCAGTCCAGATTAGAGACAGGTCCGAGAAACAGCCTAAAAGCCGTGGATCAAAGACAACCCGATGCATGCTCCCAGAGCCATTTGCTCTGTCGCGGGAGCTGACATTGGCTCCGAACAGGAGTCAATCCGCGCTCACAACTGAGCCCCTCTGTCCCTGTCTGTCTGTCTGTCTGTCTGTATAGTTTCTCCAACCGATTAGCAGCCAGGAAAGCAGCCCCTGACGCCAAACCATTCAGCAATCCGGGTTGGCTCTTCCCTGCTGTGGCGCTGAGAGCCGACAGCAGCACACAAACGCAGCACTCCGAAAATATAATGGTTGCGTGAGGCTGTGTGCAGTGTGGGGAGGAGTTTACGGGGGGAGGGGGGGAGGGGGGTGGTGCACGCAGGGCATCACACAACAACTACGTCACTACATCAGAAAATATTATCTTCAGACTCAGTGAATGTGCTTGAAATGCTGCATTTCACAAAAGGCGGATTATCTCAGCTAATAATTTGAAAAGCCTGAAAACGCTGAAAACAACCTATCTTCTCCGGCTCATAACTAAAGAACGGAAAATGGTATCAATAAACTTTTTTTTGCTGATGATACAATAGAGCCAGCTCGTTCTTGTGCGTGTTCGGTGTTTACATAGTAATATCACACAATATTCTGTGGGCCTCGAGAAATCACTGAAAACGCTCTGAAAACTCTGGCACTGGGAGCATCCGTTCTCCAAAAGTGGCTGGCACTGAATGAGTTAACAGTGAGATTACCAAACCATATGGTGAAAGAGCTGGTGAGGATACTCTCGATGATACATCGATACAAATTCAGGAGGACCTGACTGTTGTGGGTAAAATGCTTTAGTCTTCTTAAGAAGAAGAGCCGTTGCTGAGCCTTTTTGATGACTGTTTTAGTATTGGAGTGCCAAGTGAGGTCATCAGAGATGGTGACACCAAGAAATTTAAAATCCTTAACCATCTCGACTTCAGTGCCGTTGATTAGAATGGGATGGTGGGGTCCCTTAGTACGGCGGAAATCGATGACGAGCTCCTTTGTTTTAGAAGCATTAAGTATGAGGTTGTTAGCCTCGCTCCACCTGACTAGATTTTCAACCTCCAGTCTGTAGACACAGACACAGCTGAAACCATGCTGAAACATATCGGTGGTGTCATTAAGTGTATGAGACAGACACAACACGTCATCTGTAATGTATGCCAGGATAAAATACTTTGTAGGAGAAGCAATAGTAATCCTTGCAGCAGACAGATGAACAGGATGATATTGTAAACAACTTCTCATGTTTCCTTCAGACCCGTGCTGCCTAGGCTAGCTGACGTTAGCTCTAGTTAGCTTGCTAGAATTTAGCCGCTTGGTAACATTACGGTTTTGCTAGTCTTTACTCTTATTTTTTATCCCATTTTTATCCCCCATTAGTGCTAATTTATATCTATCCTGGTTGCTGCTCCACCCTCTGCCGATCTGGGGAGAGCCGAAAACTGGCTCCATGCTTCCTCCGAGACATGGGCAGTTAGCCAGCCACTTCTTTTCACCTGACAGGGGAAGCTTCACCGGTAGGACATAGCACGTGGGAGGATCACGCTATTATTCATATAGAACTAATTAGCATGACTTCACAACAACAAAAAAGTACTTCCGTGTGCCACTGCAGCAGTAATAAAGCTCAAAAGTTGTGCCAAACCACCATTAATATGTCACACACTATACATCACATCACTTATATTTTGACATTGTGAGTGAGAGCAGAATTAGCTAAATAGTCTGATTTATAATATATGTATGTAGTGTGAATCTTCTGTATATTGTGTGAACTGTCAGTTTTAAGTGTACAGTCAAGACTGGCTCCATAGGGTCCCATTATAAAGGTGATTTCTCTAACGGTACAAAATATAAATGAAAGCTGAATTAAGGTAATATAGTCCTAAAAGTGGTGACTCGTTAATTTTGATCGAGCTTAAAGTATGAAGGAGCAGTTAGAGTTCAAAGAGGGCATGGTTTCACCATGAACTGCTGTTTAAAATGAATGGCAGTTGCAACCGCAAGTATCGGCAATCTGTTTGGTTACAAACATGCTGATTCATAAACAGAAATTGACCTAAAACCTCATGTTTTGATTTCTTATTTAGATTGCTGCACCTCTCTCTATTCCTGTCTCAAACCTCATGCTTTGATATCTTATTTAGATTGCTGCACCTCTCTGTATTCCTGTCTCAAACCTCATGCTTTGATATCTTATTTAGATTGCTACACCTCTCTCTATTCCTGTCTCAAACCTGATGCTTTGATATCTTATTTAGATTGCTGCACCTCTCTCTATTCCTGTCTCAAACCACATGCTTTGATATCTTATTTAGATTGCTGCACCTCTCTCTATTCCTGTCTCAAACCACATGCTTTGATATCTTATTTAGATTGCTGCACCTCTCTCTATTCCTGTCTCAAACCACATGCTTTGATATCTTATTTAGATTGCTGCACCTCTCTATTCCTGTCTCAAACCACATGCTTTGATATCTTATTTAGATTGCTGCACCTCTCTCTATTCCTGTCTCAAACCACATGCTTTGATATCTTATTTAGATTGCTGCACCTCTCTCTATTCCTGTCTCAAACCACATGCTTTGATATCTTATTTAGATTGCTGCACCTCTCTCTATTCCTGTCTCAAACCTGATGCTTTGATATCTTATTTAGATTGCTGCACCTCTCTCTATTCCTGTCTTAAACCTGATGCTTTGATATCTTATTTAGATTGCTGCACCTCTCTCTATTCCTGTCTCAAACCACATGCTTTGATATCTTATTTAGATTGCTGCACCTCTCTCTATTCCTGTCTCAAACCTCATGCTTTGATATCTTATTTAGATTGCTGCACCTCTCTCTATTCCTGTCTCAAACCTCATGCTTTGATATCTTATTTAGATTGCTGCACCTCTCTCTATTCCTGTCTCAAACCTCATGCTTTGATATCTTATTTAGATTGCTGCACCTCTCTCTATTCCTGTCTCAAACCTGATGCTTTGATATCTTATTTAGATTGCTGCACCTCTCTCTATTCCTGTCTCAAACCTGATGCTTTGATATCTTATTTAGATTGCTGCACCTCTCTCTATTCCTGTCTCAAACCACATGCTTTGATATCTTATTTAGATTGCTGCACCTCTCTCTATTCCTGTCTCAAACCTCATGCTTTGATATCTTATTTAGATTGCTGCACCTCTCTCTATTCCTGTCTCAAACCTCATGCTTTGATATCTTATTTAGATTGCTGCACCTCTCTCTATTCCTGTCTCAAACCTCATGCTTTGATATCTTATTTAGATTGCTGCACCTCTCTCTATTCCTGTCTCAAACCTCATGCTTTGATATCTTATTTAGATTGCTGCACCTCTCTCTATTCCTGTCTCAAACCTCATGCTTTGATATCTTATTTAGATTGCTGCACCTCTCTCTATTCCTGTCTCAAACCTCATGCTTTGATATCTTATTTAGATTGCTGCACCTCTCTCTATTCCTGTCTCAAACCTCATGCTTTGATATCTTATTTAGATTGCTGCACCTCTCTCTATTCCTGTCTCAAACCTCATGCTTTGATATCTTATTTAGATTGCTGCACCTCTCTCTATTCCTGTCTCAGACATAGTTTACTGTCACATCTCCAGCTGCTTCAGAATAGAGCAACTAGGATTTGAACCAGTGCTACAGGAAGTTACATCATCAGAGCCTAGATGCCATACTGAACTCTGTATCTATATTTGCATTCATTAATAATCTGTTTATGTGAGTTGTGTGACTGAAATGATAAAATAATCATATTTCCTCATCTTTTCATATCCATTAAGGCTGAGTGACTGTAAGCTGTCAGAGAGAAGCTGTGAAGCTCTGGCCTCAGTTCTCAGCTCAGTTCTCAGCTCCAAGTCCTCCAGTCTGAGAGAGCTGGACCTGAGTAACAATGATTTACATGACTCTGGAGTGAAGCTGGTATCTGCTGGACTGCAGAGTCCACACTGTAGACTGGAAACTCTCAGGTCAGTATTACTGATACTGTTCAACAGACCACCATTTAAATGTGGCTTTACATGCACATTAATATCAGTGAAAATAGCTGACCTCTGTATTTTCCTGCTGATGTGAGTTTTGAAAGCAGCTGAGATACCAACATTTATCACATCTAGTTTCTATCCTGTGGTAGAATCATCTCCTTTCTTTACTGCCTCTGTTGTTAAGACCTGAAGTAAAGGATTTATCACATTCTGTCACACATTGAGTCCAGAACTGAAATGAAAACACAAACCAGATCCTTGGGACAGTTTTACATGATCATAACTAATTTCAGAACAGTGCACTAATGAGAATCCAACATGTAACTCTTTAAACAAGGAGTTTACCCGAGGATCTCTTGTTCAGAAAACCTGTACAAAAGTTTGCAAAAGCAATACTCAAGAATAAACAATAACTATTATTAGTGCTGGCCGGTTGATATGGCTGAAAATGTTAGAATCATAACAATTTTAATATCAGGCAATATAGAGTTTTATATGTAAAAATAACTGTTCCTGTCAAGTTTAAAGGGTTAATTTTGCACTTGTAATAAAGTTGAATAGATCAGACAACTTTCATTTAAAGATCTTCAGCCTCACTAGATGTTGCTGTGACATCTATGTCTCTAATAGAGCCATATGGAATCCACCATCACCAGGCCTGGACTGGCCATCTGGCAGTTCTGGCAAATGCCAGAAGGGCCCGTGTGCGTTATGGGCCGACCGGACTGCAGAAAAAGAAAAAACTTTATAATAATAATGAACTTCACTGGCCCAGCGCTGCACCGGGCCGGCCCATTTTCTTATAGAGGGGTTCTCCCCCTACTGGCAAGTGATTATGGCATGGTGTGAGAGAAGGATCTCCCCTCTGCTCTGCTCAAAGTGGCCTGCTCCATGTCAAGGCGTCTCAACCGTGGAAGTTTAATTTCCTTGCTAGATGCATGTCAATATCTACAGGTCAGATGGACATAAAACAAACGTCTTAGTGTTAGTATCACGCACCTTTATTTTGATCAAGCCTTTATGTTGATGGCATCACAAAGGAGAGACTTTATTTTTCTTTGGACACGGACTGGACAGCACAGGATCGAGCGCACTAATGTTAATAGGTAGGGCATGGAATGTATATTTGATATACATAATGGCTTTGTTAAGACTGCGTTGCCTAATGTGCTGTTGTGGTTTTTGGCCGCCATGCCGTGCTCATGCGTGTGGTGTGAATGTGTTTCAGTGTGTGAATGTGTTTCAGTGTGTGGTGTGAATGTGTTTCAGATGGTGTGAATGTGTTTCAGTGTGTGGTGGTGTGAATGTGTTTCAGTGTGTGAATGTGTTTCAGTGTGTGGTGTGAATGTGTTTCAGTGTGTGGTGTGAATGTGTTTCAGATGGTGTGAATGTGTTTCAGTGTGTGGTGTGAATGTGTTTCAGTGTGTGAATGTGTTTCAGTGTGTGGTGTGAATGTGTTTCAGTGTGTGGTGTGAATGTGTTTCAGTGTGTAGTGTGAATGTGTTTCAGTGTGTGGTGTGAATGTGTTTGAGTGTGTGGTGTGAATGTGTTTCAGTGTGTGTGGTGTGAATGTGTTTCAGTGTGGTGTGAATGTGTTTCAGTGTGTGGTGTGAATGTGTTTGAGTGTGTGGTGTGAATGTGTTTCAGTGTGTGTGGTGTGAATGTGTTTCAGTGTGGTGTGAATGTGTTTCAGTGTGGTGTGAATGTGTTTCAGTGTGTGATGTGAATGTGTTTCAGTGTGTGATGTGAATGTGTTTCAGTGTGTGGTGTGAATGTGTTTCAGTGTGGTGTGAATGTGTTTCAGTATGTGGTGTGAATGTGTTTCAGTGTGTGATGTGAATGTGTTTCAGTGTGTGGTGTGAATGTGTTTCAGTGTGTGGTGTGAATGTGTTTCAGTATGTGGTGTGAATGTGTTTCAGTGTGTGATGTGAATGTGTTTCAGTGTGTGGTGTGAATGTGTTTCAGTGTGTGGTGTGAATGTGTTTCAGTGTGTGGTGTGTGAATGTGTTTCAGATGGTGTGAATGTGTTTCAGTGTGTGGTGTGAATGTGTTTCAGTGTGTGGTGTGAATGTGTTTCAGTGTGGGGTGTGAATGTGTTTCAGATGGTGTGAATGTGTTTCAGTGTGTGATGTGAATGTGTTTCAGTGTGTGGTGTGAATGTGTTTCAGTGTGTGGTGTGAATGTGTTTCAGTGTGTGATGTGAATGTGTTTCAGTGTGTGGTGTGAATGTGTTTCAGTGTGTGGTGTGAATGTGTTTCAGTATGTGGTGTGAATGTGTTTCAGTGTGTGGTGTGAATGTGTTTCAGTGTGTGGTGTGAATGTGTTTCAGTGTGTGGTGTGAATGTGTTTCAGTGTGGGGTGTGAATGTGTTTCAGATGGTGTGAATGTGTTTCAGTGTGTGGTGTGAATGTGTTTCAGTGTGTGGTGTGAATGTGTTTCAGTGTGGTGTGAATGTGTTTCAGTGTGTGGTGTGAATGTGTTTGAGTGTGTGGTGTGAATGTGTTTCAGTGTGGTGTGAATGTGTTTCAGTGTGTGGTGTGTGAATGTGTTTCAGTGTGTGGTGTGAATGTGTTTCAGTGTGTGATGTGAATGTGTTTCAGTGTGTAGTGTGAATGTGTTTGAGTGTGTGGTGTGAATGTGTTTCAGTGTGGTGTGAATGTGTTTCAGTGTGTGGTGTGAATGTGTTTCAGTGTGTGGTGTGAATGTGTTTCAGTGTGTGATGTGAATGTGTTTCAGTGTGTGGTGTGAATGTGTTTCAGTGTGGTGTGAATGTGTTTCAGTATGTGGTGTGAATGTGTTTCAGTGTGTGATGTGAATGTGTTTCAGTGTGTGGTGTGAATGTGTTTCAGTGTGTGGTGTGAATGTGTTTCAGTATGTGGTGTGAATGTGTTTCAGTGTGTGATGTGAATGTGTTTCAGTGTGTGGTGTGAATGTGTTTCAGTGTGTGGTGTGAATGTGTTTCAGTGTGTGGTGTGAATGTGTTTCAGTGTGTGGTGTGAATGTGTTTCAGTGTGTGGTGTGAATGTGTTTCAGTGTGTGGTGTGAATGTGTTTCAGTGTGTGGTGTGAATGTGTTTCAGTGTGGTGTGAATGTGTTTCAGTGTGTGGTGTGAATGTGTTTCAGTGTGTGGTGTGAATGTGTTTCAGTGTGGTGTGAATGTGTTTCAGTGTGTGATGTGAATGTGTTTCAGTGTGTGGTGTGAATGTGTTTCAGTGTGTGGTGTGAATGTGTTTCAGTGTGTGGTGTGAATGTGTTTCAGTGTGTGGTGTGAATGTGTTTCAGTGTGTGGTGTGAATGTGTTTCAGTGTGTGGTGTGAATGTGTTTCAGTGTGTGTGGTGTGAATGTGTTTCAGTGTGGTGTGAATGTGTTTCAGTGTGTGGTGTGAATGTGTTTCAGTGTGGTGTGAATGTGTTTCAGTGTGTGGTGTGAATGTGCTTCAGTGTGTGGTGTGAATGTGTTTCAGTGTGGTGTGAATGTGTTTCAGTGTGTGGTGTGAATGTGTTTCAGTGTGTGGTGTGAATGTGTTTCAGTGTGTGGTGTGAATGTGCTTCAGTGTGTGGTGTCAATGTGTTTCAGTGTGGTGTGAATGTGTTTCAGTATGTGGTGTGAATGTGCTTCAGTGTGTGATGTGAATGTGCTTCAGTGTGGTGTGAATGTGTTTCAGTATGTGATGTGAATGTGCTTCAGTGTGGTGTGAATGTGTTTCAGTGTGTGGTGTGAATGTGTTTCAGTATGTGGTGTGAATGTGCTTCAGTGTGTGGTGTGAATGTGCTTCAGTGTGGTGTGAATGTGTTTCAGTATGTGGTGTGAATGTGCTTCAGTGTGTGTGGTGTGAATGTGTTTCAGTGTGGTGTGAATGTGTTTCAGTGTGTGTGGTGTGAATGTGTTTCAGTGTGGTGTGAATGTGTTTCAGTATGTGGTGTGAATGTGCTTCAGTGTGTGTGGTGTGAATGTGTTTCAGTGTGTGGTGTGAATGTGTTTCAGTGTGTGGTGTGAATGTGTTTCAGTGTGTGTGGTGTGAATGTGTTTCAGTGTGTGGTGTGAATGTGTTTCAGTGTGTGGTGTGAATGTGTTTCAGTGTGTGGTGTGAATGTGTTTCAGTGTGTGATGTGAATGTGTTTCAGTGTGTGGTGTGAATGTGTTTCAGTGTGTGGTGTGAATGTGTTTCAGTGTGTGGTGTGAATGTGTTTCAGTGTGGTGTGAATGTGTTTCAGTGTGTGGTGTGAATGTGTTTCAGTGTGTGGTGTGAATGTGTTTCAGTGTGTGATGTGAATGTGTTTCAGTGTGTGATGTGAATGTGTTTCAGTGTGTGATGTGAATGTGTTTCAGTGTGGTGTGAATGTGTTTCAGTGTGTGGTGTGAATGTGTTTCAGTGTGTGGTGTGAATGTGTTTCAGTGTGTGATGTGAATGTGTTTCAGTGTGTGGTGTGTGAATGTGTTTCAGTGTGTGGTGTGAATGTGTTTCAGTGTGTGGTGTGAATGTGTTTCAGTGTGTGGTGTGAATGTGTTTCAGTGTGTGATGTGAATGTGTTTCAGTGTGTGGGGTGTGAATGTGTTTCAGTGTGTGGTGTGAATGTGTTTCAGTGTGTGGTGTGAATGTGTTTCAGTGTGTAGTGTGAATGTGTTTCAGTGTTTGTATAGTTAGATTGTCTGACAGTTGTGTCAGGGATGGTGTTTCTCTGAGGGATGTGAAGCTGCTGTACGCTTATCAGACCTATTGGACTGTTGCTGACTGTTACATCACTGTCAAATGCAGCTAGTGGCTAGGCTACCTAGGCAGCTAGCCTAGGCTATGCCGCAAAAGGAGTAGTTAGTTAAGTTGCAACATGTGTTGGTGAAATCAGTGGTGTCGTCGTTAATTGTAGTGGGTTTACTGTAAGTTTCAGCTTGGAGTGAGATTTGTTATCACACACAGCAGGGGGGTCCTGGGTGGGGCCTGCAGGTCTGTTATTTCATGTACATGAAGTTAACACAATTACTCTTTGGATCATAGTTTCACTGTTATTTAACTACAATACAGAGAGTCAAGGAGTCTGGACAAGAGTCATCTAGAAATATTCTCACATTTGGGTTTGAGAGACAAAATCTCATCAAATGGGGGTCTGTTGCCCTGATGTGGTCTAAATGAGGGGTCCTTGATATGAAAGAGGTTGATAATCACTGGCCTAGGGAACCTATCTCTCTCTCCCCATCCCTCTCTCTCTCTCTCTCTCTCTCTTTAAATAATATAGGCCTAAAACTGTTTTAAGTGGGTATACTCAAATCCTGGAGCTTTCCTAGTGGGTCTACTGTGTATACCTGCGTATCACATAGACTACACCACTGGGAGAAATATCTAGAATGGTTCAATAATAATGACCATGGAGGATATAAATGAAAAACATTGTTGCTGATTTTAAATGGGTCTAATAGGCTGAACTCATCTGGATGCAGAAGCAGCAAGAGAGCAGAGCAAATGCAAACGTACAGATCAGACTCGCCTAAACCCAGTAGTGACAACAGTTTTGTGACAAGCAAGATCAAGAGACGCCTAACAAAACTCCATGAGTATTTAGAACAGACGTGCCGGTGGCTCAGTGGTTAACACTGTTGCCTCACAGCAAGAAGGTCCCGGGTTCGAACCCCGGTCCGTCCCAGGTCCTTTCTGTGTGGAGTTTGCATGTTCTTCCTGTGTTCGTGTGGGTTTTCTCCGGGTGCTTCGGTTTCCTCCCACCATCAAAGAAAGACATGTATGTTAGGGTTAATACTCCTGTCAGTGCCCCTGACCAAGGTACTGGCAAAAGAACTGGAGTTGGTCCCCGGGCGCTGCACAGTGGCTGCCCACTGCTCCTAGTTCTAGGAAGGTTCCTAGTAGAGGATGGTCAAATGCAGAGGATGAATTTCCCCAAGGGGATAAATAAAGGATAACTTAACTTAAAACTAACTTAACAATTCTTTTTTAAGTGATTTAAACATCGCCCATTATAAGCCTAAGGCAAAAATGAATGGGGAAAATGTCTATATATTCAGGGGGTAGGGGGGTGGTGGGGCGTCATCACTTTGTTGGGCCGCTGAAGACCACAAATGCCAGGGCTGAATTTTGGTCCCAGCCCTGACGATCTGTGTGTGTGTGTGTGTGTGTGTGTGTGTGTGTGTGTGTGTGTGTGTGTGTGTGTGTGTGTGTGTGTGTGTGTGTGTGTGTGTGTGTGTGTGTGTGTGTGTGTGTGTGTGTGTGTGTGTGTGTGTGTGTGTGTGTGTGTGTGTGTGTGTGTGTGTGTGTGTGTGTGTGATCTGAAATACCCGAAGTACCAAAGAGGAAATAAAGAGCACATTTGCATAGAAACCTGTTTTAAATGAACACATAATGTTGTGCCTTTGAAAAGTCAGTTTGATCCTGTAGTTAGTCATGCAGTAATACATGAGCGCTTTATTTTGAAAGTCAAATTGTGTAGCTTCTGTATGATTAGTAGCCACGACTCTTATTAGCCAGCGAGCTAACTTTAGCTTGACACCATGTGTCTGTGTCATAGGTGCTGAATCTGTGGGTGCTCCATCGCCCGAGCACCCACGGGGAAATGAGAGAGAAAGAGAGAGGGACAGAGAGAGAGAGAAAGAGAGGGACAGAGAAGGGGTGGACCGAGAGAAAGAGAGGGAGAGAGGGGGACAGAGAGAGAGAGGCAGAGCGAGATAGAGAGAAAGAGAGGGAGAGCGAGAGAGAAAGAGAGAGAAAGAGAGGGACAGAGAGAGAGATGGACCGAGAGAAAGAGAGGGAGAGAGGGGGACAGAGAGAGAGAGGCAGAGCGAGATAGAGAGAAAGAGAGGGAGAGCGAGAGAGAAAGAGAGAGAAAGAGAGGGACAGAGAGAGAGATGGACCGAGCGGAAGAGAGGGAGAGAGAGGGACAGAGAGAGAGGGAGAGAAAGAGAGAGAGGGACAGAGAGAGAGAAAGAAAGAGAGGGAGAGAGAGAAAGAGAGGGGGAGCGAGAGAAAGAGAGGGAGAGAGAGAAAGAGAGGGAGAGTGAGAGAGAGAGAGGGACAGAGAGAAAGAGAGAGGAACAGAGAGAAAGAGAGGGAGAGAGAGAAAGAGAGAGGAACAGAGAGGGACAGAGAGAAAGAGAGGGGGACAGAGAGAGAGGGAGAGAGAGAGAGAGAGGATGAGAGAGAAAGAGAGGGGGAGAGAGAGAGGGACAGAGAAAGAGGGAGAGAGAGACAGAGAGGGACTGAGAGGGAGAGAGAGGGACAGAGAGAAAGAGAGGGAGAGAGAGAAAGAGAGAGGGACAGACAGAAAGAGAGAGGGACAGAGAGGGAGAGAGAGATAGAGAGGGGGAGAGAGAGAGGGACAGGGAGAAAGAGAGGGGGAGAGAGAGAAAGAGAGGGGGAGAGAGAGAGAGGGACAGAGAGAAAGAGAGGGGGAGAGAGAAAGAGAGGGGGAGAGAGAGAAAGAGAGGGAGAGAGAGGGGGACAGAGAGAAAGAGAGGGGGAGAGAGAGAAAGAGAGAGGAACAGAGAAAGAGAGGGGGAGATAAAGAGAGGGAGAGAGAGAAAGAGAGGAACAGAGAGAGAGGGACAGACAGAAAGAGAGAGGGACAGAGAGAAAGAGAGGGGGAGAGGGAGAGAGAGAGAGAGAAAGAGAGGGAGAGAGAGGGAAGCAACAAGTGACAGAAGAAAAAAGGAGTGGATAGAGAGGGACACAGAGTGAAACAGGCGTGTGTGTGTGTGTGTGTGTGTGTGTGTGTGTGTGTGTGCAGTGTGACGTCAGGTTGTGTTTCTCAAAAAGTTTAATCTGTTTCAACCCCTCTGCTGCAGACCCCATTAAAGTGTGTGTGTGTGTGTGTGTGTGTGTGTGTGTGTGTGTGTGTGTGTGTGTGTGTGTGTGTGTGTGTGTGTGTGTGTGTGTGGGTGTGGGTGTGCGTGTGCGTGTGTGTGTGTGTGTGTGTGTGCAGTGTGTGTGTGTGTGTGTGTGTGTGCAGTGTGACGTCGGGTTGTGTTTCTCAAAAAGTTTAATCTGTTTCAACCCCTCTGCTGCAGACCCCATTAAAGTGTGTGTGTGTGTGTGTGTGTGTGTGTGTGTGTGTGTGTGTGTGTGTGTGTGTGTGTGTGTGTGTGTGTGTGTGTGTGTGTGTGTGTGTGTGTGTGTGTGTGTGTGTGTGTGTGTGTGTGTGCAGGCTGTCAGGCTGTCTCCTCACAGAGGAAGGCTGTGCTTCTCTGGCCTCAGCTCTGACCTCCAACCCCTCCCATCTGAGAGAGCTGGACCTGAGCTACAATCATCCAGAAGCCTCAGTGAAGCTCCTCTCTGCTGGACTGAAGGATCCAACCTGGAGACTGGAGACTCTCAGGTATGAAGAGACAACATCTGCTAGAAGACAGAGTCACACACATGTTCTCTGTCACACTGAGAAGATGAGGAATATGTTTCATGTTTAATGGAGGATATGAGTGGAAATCCTTCATATTGAAGCTTATTAAATGTCCATGTTTCCATCATTAAAGAGAATCTGCTGGTCTGACTTCTTCTCTGTTTATTCCTCCAGTGTGGAACATGCTGGAGTGCAGAGGTTGAGACCAGGTCTGAGTAAATGTAAGTGTGTATTTAGTTTAGTTTAGTTTGATTCATAAAAACAAAGCAACACATTCAACTAGTGAGAAGGAAAGTGCATCTACAGCACAGTCTGTGACGTCCATTCATTCAGATCCTGTGAGTCAGGAAGATGGCTGACATCATGTGACATCATCAAACTGCTGAGAAATGAACTGTCAATAAATCAACAAACAAACAAACAAACAAACAGGTTTATTAGATGAGAAGCTGCTGCTGTAATGAGTCTTGTTGTCTCATCAGATGCCCGTGATCTCACACTGGATCCAAACACAGCAAACAGAGAGCTCCTCCTGTCTGAAGACAACAGAAAGGTGACGTGGGTGGAAGAGGAGCAGCCATATCCTGATCACCCAGAGAGATTTGACACCCTGACTCAGCTGCTGTGTAGAGATGGTCTCACTGATCGCTCTTACTGGGAGGTGAAGACGGAAGGAGGGGTTAATATAGGAGTGACTTACAGAGGAATCAGCAGGAGAGGAGCGGCTAAAGACTGTAGGCTTGGATGTAATGAAAAGTCCTGGAGTCTGTACTGCTGTGATGATCGTTACATTGCCTGGCACAATAGCAGCCGCACAGACATACCTCTCCCCTCCTCTCGCTCTAACAGAGTCGCAGTGTATCTTGACTGGCCTGCTGGCTCTCTGTCCTTCTACAACGTTTCCTCTGACAAACTGATTCACCTCCACACTTTCCACTCCAAATTCACTGAACATCTTTACCCTGGGTTCCGTCTTTGGCCTGGTCACTCAGTGTCTCTGTGTCAGATAGAGTGAGAGAGAAACACTGTCACCAAACACAAACACATAAAGTCACAATAGTGTGTGTGTGTGCGCGGCGCGTGCGCACGCACGTCGGTCCCTGTGAACAGTAACATTTTTTAACATGCAACAAGAACTTTTAGTTCTTGATTTTAGTCTGAAAATAATAGGCATAAATGAAGAATGTTTGATCTGTATAGTTTGAAACAGAACTTGTTGACTTGAATATGTCATTATTGTTGTCTTTAAATAAAGCAGTGTATTATTGCTGTGTTGTATGAAGGAGAAGAAAAGTTTCAGTTTCTCAGTTGGTACACTGAGGAAGACTTCTGTTGAAACGTTTGTACCTGCCATCTGCTTCAATTAAATTAACAAAAGGACATTTTTGAGAGTGCTGGCTTTTCTTCTCCTTCATAGACCATTTTGAGCCGTGCACCCACCAACTGTTTTTTGTGAGTGTGCTTGCTTTTCCCCTTTTTTATTGCTGTGTTGTTAAATCAGTTGAGTGTTGAGATTTCAAACTATTTGGGACCCGTTTCTGGCCTACCTTGACGAGGTTAGGCCGGTCTTTCTCCCTTGTGTGGGATCCCACTCATTTATATATGTGTATATATATATATTTACAAGCACAATTTATATATATGTATATATATATGTATGTATGTATATATACAAGCTGTATGTAACTGGTGGCACTAGTGTATGTATGCTTTTTCTTTCTTTTCTTTTTCATCCATTCGCTTTGGCAACACAGGAATGTCAACAAGCCAGTAAAACAGGTTGAGACTGAAGGAGAGAGAGAGACTCACGCACACTAGAGAGAGAGAGACTCCCGCGCTCTCTCGCATGCGCTCTCTCTAGTGCGCACGAGTCTCTCTGAGTGCGCGAGAGAGAGAGAGAGAGAGAGAGAGAGAGAGAGAGAGAGAGAGAGAGAGAGAGAGAGAGAGAGAGAGAGAGACTCGCGCGCTAACAGAGCTACTCCATCTCGTGGGGGACGGCGCTCCTTTTACTTTCAGAGTAGAAACAACAGAAAGCCAGCCAGCCTGCACACATGCTGTAGCGTGGCCAGTACAATCCACCAGAGGGCGACATTGTTCCACACAAACCCTCATCTTAAAGAGAAGAGATCCCATTGTCCCAAAGGTGACCTTACTGGAAACTGCATGTTGTACTTAATCGTATATTTTTTACATCATACACACAACATATAACCACACATACACAATATACATACAACCATTAAGTTAAAGCAGAAACACAGCCAGCCTCTCTCCAGCTGGATGAAAGACAAACAACTCAGAGAAATGAGAGAAACTGTGGCAGAAAATAAACAATACAAATAATAAATGTGTATGAACTGAGTTAAATAAGATGAGTAGCTTACATTTATTTATATGAGCCTGATGTATTTTATTATGTTAAGCACTGCACGCACCGACCACAGCCATTAACTGGTTGCATAATGCTATGTTATCAGGCCTGTAATGTAAAAGAGCAATAACATAAGTTATTAGCCTATATATGAGCAAAGATGACATTATGTTACAGGGTCAAGATTTGATCACATTATTGGATTCTCATTAATTTATTAGCTGTATTTTATTTAGTTTAATTGCATTATGGTGAATTATTAAGTTTTAGGTCTATTATTGTGCTTTCATGAGATGGATGTGGTATAGAATAAAATAAACTGCTGACTGCTGAGGAGACACAGTTAGTGGACTGGATGGATCAGAAAACTGTTAAATGACAAACAAACAAAGTAAATTCTTAGTGATTATTCCATTAGATGGCGCTGTTCTCTGTTCATGACTTTTCTAACACACTGATGTTTCACTCAGTTACTTAGAAAAGTTTGATTATAGGCTAATTCCTGAAAATGACATCTACTCTTCCCTCGTTAAAACTTACAGAGTCTATATGACTGAATATGCAATATTTCATCTCAATGCTGGACACATCTTCTTCACTGTCAAGTCCATTGTCATTGTCTGTGCACTGGGGGCTTCGAGATTCCACGTGACACTTTTGTAAATTGAATATTGGACAGGGATTGGCTTCCAAACTCTTTGTGATGTCACAAATCATGCTCGTAGGCCCGCCCCCTAAAACAAATGTTTTCAATAAGGTCAGAGAAACTTTTCACTTTCAGCAGTTGAATGTGAAAACAGCTTCTAGTGTCAAACTCAGGGGGTCTTGAACTTAAACTTGTTCCTATTTTACACAGTCAGTGCTTTCTGTCCGTTCTTTCCTTTAATCTGGATCTGGACTGTAAGTCTGACTTGAGAACAGCTGGAGCTTCAGATCATCTGAATGTACATCTGGATCTATGACATCATTCTGCTGTATCCATTTCCATACAGGATTCTCATGACGTCACTAGTGGGCAGTCTACATCAAGCCAGCAACAACAGAACCGGTAGTTGAATGATTTTGCTTTCACAGTAACAGCATCAAATTTGTCATGAATTATGAAGCATTTGTGTGCAGAAGAATAAAAGCCCTGTCAAAACACTCATCACTCACCTGTCACATAGGTGACAGGCAGTGTTGGGCAAGTTACTTTCAAAATGTAATGTACTACATATTACCAGTGTTGGGGGTAACTCATTACAAAAGTAACATATTACATGTAATATATTACTTTTAGCAGTAACTCAGTAATATAACTTATTACTTATAGGATTTCAGTAATATTATACCAGTTACTTTGTCAAGTAACTCAAGTTACAAATTGAGTTACATTTTATTCAATCAAAGCACATATTTCAAAAAGATACAATCATTTCCTAATCAAACTGTGTGTTTTTATGCAAATAACCACTATAGATGACAATAACAAAGGAAAATTATAACATTTAGAATTTTGGATTGTTTACACTGACTTCAAGGTGGTTGAAATTATTTTTCAGGATGGTTCCGGGGCAGCAATGTCATTCTGCTGCTGCTGTTGTTTTGGTAAAAGTAATGCAAAAGTAGTGTAATAAGTAATGAGTTACTCTACACAGGGGGTAATATTGTAAAGTAACTTATTACTTTCAAATGAAAGTAACTAGTAATATGTAGTATATTACATTTTGAAAGTAACTTGCCCAACACTGCATATTACTAGTTACTTTCATTTGAAAGTAATACGTTACTTTACAATATTACTTTCTGTGTAGAGTAACTTGTTACTTATTGCCACTACTTTTGCATTACTTTTACCAAAACAACAGCAGCAGCAGAATGATGTCGCCGCCCCGGAACCATCCTGAAAAATAACAATCGAAAATTCTAAATGTTATTCTTTTCTTTTGTTATTGTCATCTATAGTGGTTATTTGCATACAAACACACAGTTTGATTCGGAAATGATTGTATCTTTTTTAAATATGTGCTTTGATTTAATAAAATGTAACTCAATTTGTAACTTGAGTTACTTGCTAGCGGCTAGCCACCTGTCACTGACAGGTGGCTAGCCGCTAGCTATATGCTAAGCATCAGCTCCTCTCCAACTCCACACTTTCCCAATATGGTTCACTTCTGGCTCCAAAAAGACAAAATGGCAACGGTCAAGATATCAAAATTTAGGCTTCAAAATCTCAAAACAGGAGTTCACAAACAAATAGGTAACATCACCTTGGCTAGGTCCACTATTTCCACTATTTTTATACAGTTTATGGTTTTAGCTAGCAGTCTATGTGTAACACTCATAAAACGTATGCAAAATAAATATGAAAACAAACTATAAGGGTACACACAGTATCACTCATCAAATGTATGCAAAACTAAATAGATCTACAGATTATGTTTTATTTTGAAAGGTGTGATCGGAAGTAGTAGTACAGGATGTTCCCAGCAGCTTGACCGTGGTGTGGCACAGTCAGAGGAGCGGAGCTTCCTCTCTCACTTCACTTCAGTGTTTTCCAGCGGAGGGAGCAGCTACAGCGAGCCGCACTGAGCTGCAGCTCACACGGCCATGGCCTCCATCACCTGCCGGGTCCAGTTCCTGGAGGACTCGGACCCGTAAACCCGTTCATCTGCACAAACTTCCCCGAAGCCAGGAGACCTCCCACGGTCAGCCTGGAGGAAAACCTGCCGCTCAGCGAGGCTGACGGGTGCACTAACAAGCCGCACTTGTTGAGGGGGAGGGCGACGAGTCATCTTCTTCCTCGTCAATGCGACGTTTCTTGCCCTTGTCGAAAAAGCTTAAAAGTGAGCTCTGCTTCAAGTCTTCTTGATTTGACGCTGCGGCTGCATTTGTTTACTTTACTAGACAGCTTAGTAGTTAAAGCTCACACAGCTCCAGCTGAGCTGCAGTTCACTCCAACACCAGCACAACTAAAAAAACAAAACAGAATCGCATCTGTCGTCTTGTTTACCAAATTCTAAAGTTCAGACATGGTTGCTCAATTACAACCTGAAGACAATCTGTTGTCTGTCTCCTGGTTTCAAACCAAAGCGTCTCCAGATGAGATGATGAACTCAAAAGGTTTCAGGATGTTCCTCTGTACGTCAGCTGATCCGTTCTGTCCCACAGAGGCCATTTACACCTGGCATTAACATGTGTTTTCTGTGATCAGATTGCAATCAGATTGTGTTTTATCACTTGAAAGTACAGATGTAAACGCCCCCAAGACAACATTGAAGATGGATTGCAATCTGATCGGCCAAACCACCTCCAGGAGGTGGTCAGGGATGCATTGTGTACACATTGAACACAAGTGTAAAATGCAATGTGTCCTCTCAATCTGGATACAGCAACTGTATGCGGATTGAGAGGACACCCCACACGCATGTTAACACCAGGTGTAAATGGCCTCACAGACTCTCTGTTATTGCCTGGTGGTTGCTGGGTCCTCCAGACCTTCGAGTCCGCCCCGCTCCACACAGTTGAGTTTGGCTGCTCTTGATGATGGAGAGATGAGTGTATGAGTTGATGTTCATCAGTGTGAATATCAGGCTACTGTTATGTATCTCTGTGAGGTTCCTCTGCTGTCTCTCTCCAGCTCAGCTTTAGTCTTGCTGTCATGATGCATGTGAGAGCTTCAGAAGAAGCCTGCAGTAAACCACACTCCTGTCTGCTCTGACTCACTCATCACTTGTTTTCAGTGTGAAACTTTTCATCAGCATCGTTCTGTTTGTGTTCTCAGATAACTGTTCAGTCATAAAAAGTCACTTGATTCAGGGTCACAACAGGAAGTAAGGTTTTGACATGAATATAATGACGCCAAAATAACAAACGACTAACGAAGCCCCCAACTTTTTGTGGGTACAATTTTGAAAATGCTTTCCGCTCCCTGAAACTCTCTAATAAACAGATAACAGAAATAGGATTATGTCACATGTGACCAACATTCGTTAAGCATTCAGTTACATTTGAACCGTTTATGACAAATGTAATTCATTCTCAAAAATAACAATGCATGTGACTATGTGAATAATAGATGAATAACTGTATGCTGTAAAGTTTGCTTTGGGAGCTAGCCTCAAGTGTCCATTCGAGGAACTGCAGTGTTTTGCACTTCTGTGTTTGCTTCATTCTTTAGCCCCGAAGGCTGCTACTTGGTTTAAATGTGTTTTCTAACATGAGTCCTGTCTGTCTTCCTGTCTGTCTGTCTGTCTGTCTGTGTGTCTGTATGTCTGTCTGTCTGTCTTCCTGTCTGTCTGTCTGTCTGTGTGTCTGTATGTCTGTCTGTCTTCCTGTCTGTCTGTCTGTCTGTCTGTCTGTCTGCCTGTCTTCCTGCCTGTCTGTCTGTCTGTCTTCCTGTCTGTCTGTCTGTCTGTCTTCCTGTCTGTCTGTCTTCCTGTCTGTCTGTCTGTCTGTCTGTCTTCCTGTCTGTCTGTCTGTCTGTCTCCTCTGTTTCAGGAATTGACTTCAAAATCAGGACGATAGAGCTGGACGGCAAGAAAATCATGCTTCAGATATGGTGAGTCTGGGCGAACGAGTAAGACAGAGAGTGAGCGAATGCCTCTCTCTCTCTCTCTCTCTCTCTGCAGCTGTCTGTTGGAGAGGGAATGCACGTTCTCTTTGTTGTTAACGAGGCGCCTGCAGAGGTTTGGCCATTAAGAGCTTCACTGCATTTACACCTGTTTAGTTTGAACACTGAACACAATCTGAACCAGCAGAATACACCTTATCAGCTGGAAACAGCTCAGTGGAAGAGAGATGCTATTTGGATAGCATACATTTGTATTTGTCAATGTATTTGTTTTTGTGTGTGTTTATCTGTTTGTTTGTTTGTTTGTTTGTTTGTTTGTTTGTTTGTTTTTAATCAGGAAAACGATTGTAAGACACTATTTGAAATGTAATGTGATGGCTTGAAATTGAATGTAATTATTATTTAATTGAACCTATAAGTCCATAAACGACTAATTTCAAATTCAGTTTCCCCAATTCAGATTGAGCTCTCTGCTTATTTGCTTGCTTTTGCTAACTTTCTGAAGACCCTGGACGTGTATCTCAGTGTGCTGCTCAATGTATAATTTTGTTTCTCTCCAGAAAACGGAATTTTAAATGATAGTTAAAAGGTAAAGTTAGATAATAATTGTATTCAGTTTCAAGATGCTGCTCTCATTGTTTGAACTCAAGAGTATTTCCAAATGACTTACCGTAGTCTAAAAATAATCGTCAGATTAATCAATAATGAAAATAATCATTAGTTGCACTCCTACTCAGCATTGGTTACGTGTCCCACATTGTCCCACACAAACATACTCATTGTCCCACATTTGGTTTTGTGGGATCTGGTCACCCTAGCTGTAGCTGGAGGTACTGATGCTGTCTCCGGTCACCCTAGCTGTAGCTGGAGGTACTGATGCTGCTGTCTCCGGTGACCCTAGCTGTAGCTGGAGGTACTGCTGTCTCCGGTCACTTTAGCTGTAGCTGGAGGTACTGATGCTGTCTCCGGTCACCCTAGCTGTAGCTGGAGGTACTGATGCTGTCTCCGGTGACCCTAGCTGTAGCTGGAGGTACTGATGCTGTCTCCGGTGACCCTAGCTGTAGCTGGAGGTACTGATGCTGTCTCCGGTCACTTTAGCTGTAGCTGGAGGTACTGATGCTGTCTCCGGTCACTTTAGCTGTAGCTGGAGGTACTGATGCTGTCTCCGGTCACTTTAGCTGTAGCTGGAGGTACTGATGCTGTCTCCGGTCACTTTAGCTGTAGCTGGAGGTACTGATGCTGTCTCCGGTGACCCTAGCTGTAGCTGGAGGTACTGATGCTGTCTCCGGTCACTTTAGCTGTAGCTGGAGGTACTGCTGCTGTCTCCGGTCACCCTAGCTGTAGCTGGAGGGTACTGATGCTGCTGTCTCCGGTTACCCTAGCTGTAGCTGGAGGTACTGATGCTGTCTCCGGTCACTTTAGCTGTAGCTGGAGGTACTGATGCTGTCTCCGGTCACTTTAGCTGTAGCTGGGGGTACTGATGCTTTCTCCGGTCACTTTAGCTGTAGCTGGGGGTACTGATGCTGCTGTCTCCGGTCACTTTAGCTGTAGCTGGAGGTACTGATGCTGTCTCCGGTCACCCTAGCTGTAGCTGGAGGTACTGATGCTGCTGTCTCCGGTCACCCTAGCTGTAGCTGGGGGTACTGATGCTTTCTCCGGTCACTTTAGCTGTAGCTGTAGCTGGAGGTACTGATGCTGTCTCCAGTCACTTTAGCTTTAGCTGTAGCTGGAGGTACTGATGCTGTCTCCGGTCACCCTAGCTGTAGCTGGAGGTACTGATGCTGTCTCCGGTCACCCTAGCTGTAGCTGGAGGTACTGATGCTTTCTCCGGTCACCCTAGCTGTAGCTGGAGGTACTGATGCTGCCTCCGGTCACCCTAGCTGTAGCTGGAGGTACTGATGCTGTCTCCGGTCACCCTAGCTGTAGCTGGAGGTACTGATGCTGTCTCCGGTCACCCTAGCTGTAGCTGGAGGTACTGATGCTGTCTCTTCCTGCAGGGACACAGCTGGCCAGGAGAGGTTCAGGACCATCACAACAGCCTATTACAGAGGCGCCATGGTAAGACCCGCCCCCTTCCTCCTCACTCTTTAGTTTAGAGACAATCACTAATAGAGACACTGTGGAGCGCGTCATCATTCAGAAACCACGCCCAAAACCTGACTCTGTAGCACCTTCATATCCTTATCTATGGCCCTTTTCCCACTAAACTCACTAACCATGAGTGGCTGGCTGACTGACTGACTGACTGACTGACTGACTGACTGACTGACTAACTGTTAGGGAGAACAGAGAGAGAGAGTGTGTGTGTGTGTGTGTGTGTGTGTGTGTGTGTGTATGTGTGTGTGTGTGTGTGTGTGTGTGTGTGTGTGTGTGTGTGTGTGTGTGTGTGTGTGTGTGTGTGTCTGCTCTCTCTCTATACACAGAGCATGTGTCAACAGGTCAGACACCGGTCAGCTTAATGTACTTAACATTAAAAAACAGAAATAGTGACAGATAAGGATAAGGAACAGATATTGAAATACAATACACACATATATAAAATACACTCCACATACATAAAATACCCTTTCAACCACACAAACAACACACTGAATTAAGACAGATAAAGGACATAAAAAGACAATAGAACCAATAAAAAAACAATAAAGTGATAATACAATTCTGATTAAAAAGATAAAAAGACAATAAAGATTAAAAAAATTAAATAATAATATATAATACCTAAAAGTAATGTTAGCAAGGAATTAGAAGTTATTCTACTGTTGACCTCATTGTGGATATGAGTGGGTGCTAAATGTAACTGTAAGTCTCTGTCAGTGTGTGAGCTGTAACATACAGCTGCTTGCCTCTCTGAGCGCCCCCCGGGGGTCAGGGGGTGAATGCCAGTAGGCCAGGCGCTTCCCTTCAAGATTCAAGATTCAAGATTGTTATTGTCACTCCGTAGTACAAGTATCACGTGTGAAATTCTTGTGCTGTAGACTCCGTTACAACATAGTGCAAAAAAAAACAAGAGGCAACAAGCAATAAAGCAGTAGACATGCCACAGACAGTGGCGTATTCACTGCACATAATATGTGCAAATGGCATGAACATACTTTAAACATAATTGAACATAATAACATTCTGTTAGGTGCAAATAGTGTATAGTTAAACATAATATTGAACATTAGTCATACGTGATGGTAGCAGCTGCAGTGCGGTACAGTACGGCTACTACACTATTTGTATATGTTAAGGAGTCTCGTGGCCTGTGAGAAGAAACTGTCCCTCAAGCGATTTGTGCGTGCTCTTGGGACCCTGCATCTCCTCCCTGAGGGTAGCAGGGAGAACAGACTGTTGTGGGGCTGGTTTGTGTCTTTGATGATCTTCAGGGACCTCCTGAGGCACCGCTGGTTGTACAGATCTTGCAGTTCTGGCAGCTCACATCCTGTTACGTGGGGGGTGAGGGGAGGAGGGGTGATGGGGGGTGAGGGGGAGCAGAGGGGGTGGGGGTGGGGGGGGGGGGGGGGGGGGGGCGCTCTGGCAGAGGGGTGGAACCTAGCGTAGAACGTGTTGAGTTCGTCGCTTCATGATGTCACTTCCTGTGGAATCACTTCCTGTCTGTTGTGCTGCAGGGCATCATGCTGGTTTATGACATCACCAATGAGAAGTCCTTCGACAATATCAAGAACTGGATACGCAACATCGAGGAAGTGGGCGGAGCTTTCACTACACAATACAACCAGCGGTGGAAGAAGTACTCCGATCATTTACTCAAATAAAAGTAGAAATACCACAGTATAGAAATCACTGACATTTAATGGTAGAAATACCCTGTTACAAGTCAAAGTCAAAGTAAAGTAAACCTAACCCTAACCCTTACAAGTAAAAGTCCTGCATTCAAAACTTTACTCAAGTAAAAGTAGAAAAGTATTAGCATCAAAATATACTTAAAGTCATCATGCAGAATGGCCCATTTCACAATAATATAGTTTATATTATGGGATTATAATCTATAATTTGATAGATGAATGCACATATGATTTTAATATTGGAGCTGGTAAAGGTGGGGCTAATTTTAATTGTTTTATTTACTGCTGTGTAGCTTAATCTATAATAATAATAATATATCATATCTTATTTATTGATAAGATTTTGGATCAACCATTTAAATCTGTACATTAACTAGTAACTCAATTTATGAAATAAAGGTAGCCTAGTAAAAAGTACAATATTATCCTTGTGGAATAGAAGTATAAAGTAGCATAAAATGGAATTAATGAAGGAAAGTACTAGAACCTCGAAGTTGTACTTTAGTACAGTACTTGAGTAAATGTACTTAGTTACTTTGCCCCACTGAATACAACACAACAGCATCTGTACTTAGATACCTTTATCCAAAGCTCCTGATATCACCATAGTGCTCGGTGGGAATTAAACCAACCTGCTCTTTGCTCTCCTCATACACTGAGCAGTCATAAACGACTGTTCCTGTTAGACTAGTGGTTGTAGTAAGTAGTCATAACTTCTTATACAAATTCCATGGTCGAGTGCTGCCATCTTGTGGCTGGTGCTGTTTTACATTGGTTTTGCATCAATCTGGGAACCCAGAGTCTATTTTTATTTGAAAAAGTAGACTCTGGGACAACCCTACCTTTTTTCCCGGCTTCCTGTACAGCGCGCCTCTCCTGCCACGTCACTTCCTTTTCCGCGTCCATTCCGGCTATTCGCTAATAACGTTCACGCAAAAACACACTGCATAGAAGACGTCAACTCGTCTCACAACAACAGTGGAGTTGCTATTCAGACTGTAAACAGTGGAGCACAGACGTGGGATTTAAGGCTTCCTGCTTCTTATATGCTTACATGTGTATAGATATTAAATTTGATACCTAACTTCGTAAATGTGTGTGGATTTACGTCACTTAGCTTTCGGTTGGGAACTCCGTATAAAAACACTGGAAATTGCGAGTGACAGAGTGGCTGGAATTGTAAACAGTTCCATTAGTTTCCTGTAAGAATGCCCATGATGATGGAATGATCCAATAGAAAAGACAGAAGAGCTACGTGAACATCGTCAGCATTCCCTCTGCTGTGTTTGTGTTTTCCCAGCATGCATCTGTGTTTGTGTTTTCCCAGCATGCATCTGTGTTTGTGTTTTCCCAGCATGCATCTGTGTTTGTGTTTTCCCAGCATGCGTTATCGGACGTGGAGAGAATGATCCTGGGCAACAAGTGTGATATGAACGACAAGAGACAAGTGTCCAAGGAGAGAGGAGAGAAGGTCTGTGCCTTTCTGTCTGTACTGTGTTCCTGTCTGTGTGGTATAGGGATGTAAGGAGATGAAATGTCACAGTACGGTATCCACCAAAATATCACAGTATATTCGGTATTTCACTGTATTTTATTATTATTAAAGATATTATGGCCCATCGGAAGAAAAAACAAACTATAAAATATAAAATATATGACACAGTCTGGTGAAAGGTAAAAAAAAAAGTAGGCAACCGTGAAATCGCACAATTCAAGATACAAGTTTGTTTTTCGACACATTTTTTTTTTTGTTTTTCATATTACTCAAATTTAGATGTTGAAGAACACACTCAATGTAACAAACAACAGTTTTAGGATCAGTAAATACTTGTAATTTGTGAGCAAACTAAGCTTGTTCAAGGCAAACCAAGTTTGCCAAGTTTATTCTGAATCACAGCAGTGTTCAAATACAAGCTGCCTGCTCAGTAAAACTCTTTCCTGGACAAATGATTCAGTTCAGACACTTTGCATTATTACATATGACATAAATAATAAGACACAAGGTAGAACATGGTCAATGGTGAACCGTGAACAATGGATATTGCAAATGAAAATGTGATGACTGTAATCTTGGATTATAATCACAGTTTGTCTTCTTTGGTGCAGTTGGCAATAGATTAGATAGATAGATAGATAGATAGATAGATAGATAGATAGATAGATAGATAGATAGATAGATAGATAGATAGATAGACCAGTGCACCCACAACATACATTTTATGTTTTGGTGTGGTCCTTTTTGAGTCAAGTGTTTTTTCAAGTGTGTTTTTTCTTCTTCTTCAAGGTTTTAGGTTTTTTATTTTTTTGCACCGTATGATATCAAATCTAAAATAAGAAGAGTCAATATTTACAGTGCACAGCCGCTTGGATAAATACACAACTTATACAAATAGAATAATACAATGTATTATAAATCCTGTTAGAAATCAGAATTTGTATTAAATGTAGCTGTAATCTTGTTTTTTTCTATAACTGTCAGGGATTACAGTGTATCCTGATTAACCTGATTACATGTAATCACTTCCAAAAGCCTGGTGCCACAACAACACCATAGAGAGCCAAAGGCACACCCACTTCCGGGTTAGGCATACGCACCAAGATAATTTCATCCACCATTTATTTTCCCATAGACATTTCGTAAAATGCTTATAAACATAGTTTTACTATGGGTCAAACCAAGCGATTCAATAATATTTAGAATCAGGAAAGACCATGGAACATGTCACTGATTTTGTTTTTTTTATCCGATATTTTTTATGTTTTGGTCTGAGTGACATGTTCTATGCTCTGTCCTGATTCTAAATAGAGCTGAATCGTTTGATCCGACTAAGTAAATCTATTTCTATAAGCATTTTACGAAATGTCTATTAGAAAATAAATGGCGGATGAAATCTCTTGGTGTGCCTAACCCAGAAGTGGGCGTGATGTTGGCTCTCTCTACAGGCGGAGCAAGCAAACTGTTGAAAGAGAAAGTAAAGTATAAAGTGTGTCGCAGTTCATTCAGACTGACTCCATTTTGCGAGCGCAGAACAGGAGAGACACGGCTGAAGCAGGGTGGGTGTTACAGTATTACTACATTATTATTCCTATATAGGCCTATTATTCAGTCACCTTTATGATCCCAAAATAGGAGACTTATGCTAAATTATTTCTGATCGTATTTTGTGTATGCTCTCGATGGTATGATGTCACCATTTTCATAGTTAGAACGTCCGTGTTTATTGTCAAAGTCTCTGAGTCAGTGTGTCTGCGGTCTTCTCCTGCGTTCACCTGCCCGTTTTCTCTCTCTCAAAGTAACGCTCATAGAAAATATGTAATAGTGAGATAATGACATCAGTAAAACAAAGAGGGAAGTTGATGTGGGCGGTTGGCCCTGTACTTCACAGAAAGCCTACATGACGCAGTTTATTAAACCGTTAAATTAACCCAGTTTTATTCCATCTGTGTGTCTGAGACTCTGCGAGATGAGCGTCTTTCAGTCACATGACTCCTCATAAAGAGAGAAACGGCTTGTTGACTTTCTGCAGGCAGATCAGGACTTCAGAGCGGGGTGGTAAACTGATCTGCGTCATATTAGGCCTACAGAGGGCCTACTGTAGCCTACATGCGTCGACTTGCCTACAGCGTCTGACTGGTCCACGTGTGTTGTGTCATCAGCTCTGACTGAGGGCGGGCTGATTTCTCCTAAACCAGCTGACAGCCACAGAGCCACAAACCAGCCACAGAGGGGCGCTGTTGCACATGACATCCTACAGACAGGATCTGCTTGAAAATGACAGTCTTTGACAAAAATGCTATTTTCTCATTCAAGACAAGTGTTGATATATAAAAAGGAAAGAATGAATTAAGCTAGAATTAAAATGGTGTGTGTGTGTGTGTGTGTGTGTGTGTGTGTGTGTCTCAGAGAGAGTGTGACATTCAAATAGCAGGGAGGACAGTAAGAGTGGTGTGGTGGGGGTTGGTGGGCATCCGTTTGCCTTCGATGTGGGTGAGCGGAGTTCCCAGCGTTTCTAAAGAACAAACGTGAGTTACATTTATTTATTTTTGCATATTAAACAATGACCAAACCATTTTACTAACAACAACAAAGTGGTTTTCTCTGCCTAAACTAGACCATGACCTTAACCCATAGACCTTAACCCTATCCTTAACCAAGTTATATGGTTTACCTCTCAGACTGACTGAAGTAAGTAAAGTAAGTATATAAGTAAGTGAGTAAAGTTTATTTGTATAACACCTTTCACAGATACAAGATCACAAAGTCCAAAAGATGAGTAAGGAGGAGGAAGAGGAGGGCAGAGCAGAGTCTACAGTACCCAGCTGTCTGTCTATGAAGACTGACTGGTCTAAAGATGATCCTCCATACTTCAGTAATGGACCTGGACCTTCAGACACAAGGTAAGACTGTTATACTGTAATGAAGAAATGTTATTTGATAAGCTACACTATTGTAGTGAAAACTACAGAGACCAGGAGTGACCATAGGGAGAGAAAACAAGTTGTATGGAGGCCAAGATATAGAAGAAGGTGCTCATGAGATACATTTCACTTCCTTACACATTACACTTCACGATGTGGACGTCTGAATCGAATCGAATCGTTGAATCGTTTATGTTTACATTTCTATTGATATTCAGATTTTAAAGCACTTTCTAAATAAAAAAGGGACTTGATATTTATCTGACTGCTTGTATTAATCGATGAAAAAGTAGCCATGTGCAGTAATAATAGAGAAAATTGAGGATGTAATACTTGGAGCTGCGATGCTTTGAGCTGTATCGAGATGCATCGTGGAATCGAATCGAATCGTGAGGCCAGTGAAGAATATATCACATTCTGTTCTTTCATTTTCTTTTTCTTGCTTCTGGATGTTTTGAATCTAGTTTATTGTAAGCCCATGTGGGCTGGGCACCTTAAGGTCCATGACACTTTGAAAAATAAAAAACTAACTAACAAAACACACACTCACACTCACACATTGGGGTTTTCCATTCCTACTAATTCATGTGTGCACACAAAATAATTATATTTCCATAATTAAAATGGCCCATCATCCCAAAAAGCTGAGCCGTTGAGTTTGACCACCTCTGAAAACATGTTGCCTTTTCTTTTGATTTGCAGAGTTCAGCACCACAGACAGAGAGCAGAGTCTCCAGTACCCAGCTGTCTGTCTATGAAGACTGACTGGTCTAAAGATCATCCTCCATACTTCAGTAATGAACCTGGACCTTCAGACACAAGGTAAGAGGACTGGTTATCAGACAATTGTCCAAGTCCCTCTGATCCGAGTCCCAAGCGAGTCTCAAGTCAATTGGTCCCGAGTCTCAAGCAAGTCCCAAGTCTTTCCTTTTGTCGGCAAGTCAAGTCAAGTCAAGTCACAATGTTATTTCAAGTCAAGTCTCGAGTCGAGTCACAGGTTATGTCAAGTCGAGTCACAGGTTAGAAAAAATGACAAGGCAGAGATTATTTAGGCTGCAGAGGGTGGTTGAACTCACTATCGTATTAACTGTACGTTAATACGTGCTTGTTGCCAAGCAACACACTTTTCTCAGACGAGCTCGAGACAGCTGACAGACAGCTCCAACTCAGCTCAAACTTATAGAGTTGTATTCAAAGCATAGAAACGTTCTCACAGCTCAATTTAACAGCGCCAACACAAGCAGTTTGATCACAAGTGCAATCAGTACTGAATGCGATGGCAGACTGCGCACTGCGGGCAGTTGACGAAGTCAGGAAGAATTTGAAAGATCTTCCGACGCATCAGCTTTGGGCGCAGGACGTCTATTTACAGCACATATCGAGCGATATTTTTGGAGAAGATTCCGGCCGCATCACGCGCAGATCAAGATGAGACAGCTGTCAGTGAGTAGCTACGCATTTGGGTGTAACTTTTACGCCTGCTCCATACACAGACGCAGCGCATACAGGGTGCACTAGTCATAAAATTAAGTTAGTCGTAACTTTGAGTTCTACATCGGACGTAGCGTGTAAACCTAGGCGTACGCCCAGCTGGTGCACTCGGCTGATCTTGTCACAAGTCCGAGTCGAGTTTTGAGTCATTTTCTTCCAAGTCCGAGTCGAGTTTCAAGTATTTACCTTCCAAGTCCGAGTCGAGTCGGAAGTCGTCAAATTTGCGACTCGAGTCGACTCGAGTCCGAGTCCCTATGACTCGAGTCCAATTGTCTGCTGGTTATACTGGGAGTCTACCTGATCAAACTTGAGTAATATTGATGAAGGAAAAATGTTGTGAAGTTGTGAAAAACATTCGAGGGAATCCAGCTTGCTTGCAAGGTTAACAGTAGTGTCATTAAATCATAATTATAACAGCAACCAAATCAATGCTGTGCATAATTATAACCAAATCAATGCTGTGCATAATTATAACCAAATCAATGCTGTGCATAATTATAACCAAATCAATGCTGTGCATAATTATAACCAAATCAATGCTGTGCATAATTATAACCAAATCAATGCTGTGCATAATTATAACCAAATCAATGCTGTGCATAATTATAACCAAATCAATGCTGTGCATAATTATAACCAAATCAATGCTGTGCATAATTATAACCAAATCAATGCTGTGCATAATTATAACCAAATCAATGCTGTGCATAATTATAACCAAATCAATGCTGTGCATAATTATAACCAAATCAATGCTGTGCATAATTATAACCAAATCAATGCTGTGCATAGGCTGTTTTCTATAACAACTCAAATCACATGAAACGTTGCTGCTCTTGCTGCACATAGGAGGAATACAATTTCAATCCAATGGCTGCACCATCTCACCAGATGTGACGGTCACAAGTGCAGGGGGAGGGGAGGGCAGAGAGAATAATGCCAGGGAGGGCAGTTGACTTTTTTAATGATATATCATATGTATCAATTAATATTAATTAATTAATACCCCACCCCACGTAAATATCAGACAGTCCCATACTATAACTAATAATGATATGCATCACATTTGTGTTTCCAGAAGTCAGCACCACAGGCAGAGAGCAGAGTCTCCAGTACCCAGCTGTCTGTCTATGAAGAGTGACTGGTCTAAACATTATCCTCCAAACTTCAGTAATGGACCTGGACCTTCAGACACAAGGTAAGAGGACTGTTATACTGTAATGAAGAAATGTTATTTGATAAGCTACACTATTGTAGTGAAAACTACAGAGACCAGGAGTGACCATAGGGAGAGAAAACAAGTTTTATGGAGGACAAGATATAGAAGAAGGTGCTCATGAGATACATTTCACTTCCTGGATGTGGGTCAGACCTGCTGTCAGTTTGGCTGGATTCATGCAGAAGACATTTTGTTCCCTAATCTTTTTTTTTGCATCCCAGTGTCTCACCTGGTAGAGCACATAATATAGATCCATAGATCTCACCTGGTAGAGCACATACTATAGAACCATAGATCTCACCTGGTAGAGCACATACTATAGAGCCATAGATCTCACCTGGTAGAGCACATAATATAGAGCCATAGATCTCACCTGGTAGAGCACATACTATAGAGCCATAGATCTCACCTGGTAGAGCACATACTATAGAACCATAGATCTCACCTGGTAGAGCACATACTATAGAGCCATAGATCTCACCTGGTAGAGCACATACTATAGAGCCATATATCTCACCTGGTAGAGCACATAATATAGAGCCATAGATCTCACCTGGTAGAGCACATACTATAGAGCCATAGATCTCACCTGGTAGAGCACATACTATAGAGCCATAGATATCACCTGGTAGAGCACATACTATAGAGCCATAGATCTCACCTGGTAGAGCACATACTATAGAGCCATAGATCTCACCTGGTAGAGCACATACTATAGAGCCATAGATATCACCTGGTAGAGCACATACTATAGATCCATAGATCTCACCTGGTAGAGCACATACTATAGAGCCATAGATCTCACCTGGTAGAGCACATACTATAGAGCCATAGATCTCACCTGGTAGAGCACATACTATAGAGCCATAGATCTCACCTGGTAGAGCACATACTATAGAGCCATAGATCTCACCTGGTAGAGCACATACTATAGAGCCATAGATCTCACCTGGTAGAGCACATACTATAGAGCCATAGATCTCACCTGGTAGAGCACATACTATAGAACCATAGATCTCACCTGGTAGAGTACATACTATAGATCCATAGATCTCACCTGGTAGAGCACATACTATAGAGCCATAGATCTCACCTGGAGCACATACTATAGAGCCATAGATCTCACCTGGTAGAGCACATACTATAGAGCCATAGATCTCACCTGGTAGAGCACATACTATAGAGCCATAGATCTCACCTGGAGCACATACTATAGAGCCATAGATCTCACCTGGTAGAGCACATAATATAGAGCCATAGATCTCACCTGGTAGAGTACATACTATAGAACCATAGATCTCACCTGGTAGAGCACATACTATAGAGCCATAGATCTCACCTGGTAGAGCACATACTATAGAGCCATAGATCTCACCTGGTAGAGCACATAATATAGAGCCATAGATCTCACCTGGTAGAGCACATACTATAGAATAGGGATGGGCATTTCTAGCAAAAACACTATTCGAAATTCGCTGGCCAAATTCGAATTTAATTCGAATTTCGAAAATAAATAAAAAAATGTAAAAAAAAAAAAAAAAAAAAAAAAAATTTTTTTACATTTTTAATTTTTTTTACATTGACATTTTCGAAAATAAAAAACAGTTTTGACAATCATGAGTGGTTGTGGTTCATTAAATATTTAGTAGGCTCAGGTCTGAGTGCCAAAGGGGTGCCAAAGTCACCCCCTCTCCCTCTTCATGGGATTTCATCCGCCATTCATTTTTCCATAAACCTTGCTTAAAATGCTTATAGCGATTTGACTATACCGGTACTTAGAATCAGGGGAGACAATGCAACATTTCACTCAAAAAAAAAAAAAAAAAAAAAAAAAAAATTTCGAATTTCGAATTTCAATAATAAAAGTCGACCTTGATAATAACAACGATTATTCGAAAATTCGAAATTCGATGCCCATCCCTACTATAGAACCATAGATCTCACCTGGTAGAGCACATACTATAGAGCCATAGATCTCACCTGGTAGAGCACATAATATAGAGCCATAGATCTCACCTGGTAGAGTACATACTATAGAGCCATAGATCTCACCTGGTAGAGCACATACTATAGAGCCACAGATCTCACCTGGTAGAGCACATACTATAGAACCATAGATATCACCTGGTAGAGCACATACTATAGAGCCATAGATCTCACCTGGTAGAGCACATAATATAGAGCCATAGATCTCACCTGGTAGAGCACATACTATAGAGCCATAGATCTCACCTGGTAGAGCACATACTATAGAACCATAGATCTCACCTGGTAGAGCACATACTATAGAGCCATAGATCTCACCTGGTAGAGCACCTACTATAGAGCCATATATCTCACCTGGTAGAGCACATAATATAGAGCCATAGATCTCACCTGGTAGAGTACATACTATAGAACCATAGATCTCACCTGGTAGAGCACATACTATAGAGCCATAGATCTCACCTGGTAGAGTACATACTATAGAACCATAGATCTCACCTGGTAGAGAACATACTATAGATCAATAGATCTCACCTGGTAGAGCACATACTATAGAGCCATAGATCTCACCTGGTAGAGCACATACTATAGAGCCATAGATCTCACCTGGTAGAGCACATACTATAGAACCATAGATATCACCTGGTAGAGCACATACTATAGAGCCATAGATCTCACCTGGTAGAGTACATACTATAGAACCATAGATCTCACCTGGTAGAGCACATACTATAGAGCCATAGATCTCACCTGGTAGAGCACATACTATAGAGCCATAGATCTCACCTGGTAGAGCACATACTATAGAACCATAGATCTTCACACGGCCGACCTGGGTTCAAATCTGACCCGTGGTCCTTTGCCGCATGTCATCCCCTCTCTCTCCCCCCAACCTTTCCTGTCTGTCCACTACCCTACCAAATAAAGGCCCAAATTCCCCCCCAAAACTGTGTATATACAGTATATATATACAGTATATGTGTGTGTGTGTGTGTGTGTGTGTGTGTGTGTGTGTGTGTGTGTGTATATACACACACACACACACACACATTGGGGTTTTCCATTCCTACTAATTCATGTGTGCACACAAAATAATTATATTGCCATAATTAAAGTGGCCCATCATCCCAAAAAGCCGAGCCGTTGAGTTCGACCACCTCTGAAAACATGTTGCCTTTTCTTTTGATTTGCAGAGGTCAGCACCACAGGCAGAGAGCAGAGTCTCCAGTACCCAGCTGTCTGTCTATGAAGACTGACTGGTCTAAAGATGAACCTCCATACTTCAGTAATGAACCTGGACCTTCAGACACAAGGTAAGAGGACTGGTTATACTGGGAGTCTACCTGATCAAACTGGAGTAATATTGATGAAGGAAAAATGTTGTGGAGTTGTGAAAAACATTAGAGGGAATCACATTTGAGGGAATCCAGCTTGTTTGCAAGGTTAACAGTAGTGTCATTAAATCATAATTATAACAGCAACCAAATCAATGCTGTGCATATTAATTATAACCAAATCAATGCTGTGCATAATTATAACCAAATCAATGTTGTGCATAATTATAACCAAATCAATGCTGTGCATAATTATAACCAAATCAATGCTGTGCATAATTATAACCATATCAATGCTGTGCATAATTATAACCAAATCAATGCTGTGCATAATTATAACCATATCAATGCTGTGCATAATTATAACCAAATCAATGCTGTGCATAATTATAACCAAATCAATGCTGTGCATAATTATAACCATATCAATGCTGTGCATAATTATAACCAAATCAATGCTGTGCATAGGCTGTTTTCTATAATAACTCAAATCACATGAAACGTTGCTGCTCTTGCTGCACATAGGAGGAATACAATTTCAATCCAATGGCTGCACCATCTCACCAGATGTGACGGTCACAAGTTCAGGGGGAGGGGAGGGCAGAGAAAATAATGCCAGGGAGGGCAGTTGACTTTTTTAATGATATATCATATTTATCAATTAAGTAAGGGTTAATGCACGACCAGGTGTCCATTATCACTTTTTAAGGGACGACGCGAGAAGCGTGAACCGGTCTGAGGCGCCAGCCGAGGACCGGTTGCTTCCGCAAAGTCCCTTAAAAAGTGATAATGGACACCTCGAAGTGCATTAACCCGCTTATACCATGGTCACTTGCCAACAATACAGACCATTCATTTATATTTTCACGTATTTTGCAATCAAAATTGAGTTTTTATAACCTGGGAGATGATTTAAGAACCGCAGAGAAAATAGTCCCCTCGCTCAGACCGCAACATGGGACATGATGCTCACACGTGTTCAGAGGGCAGTTTTGTTACAGTCGGGATTCTGCCTTGCCTGATTCTGCGCAGTTCGCCCCCGTTCAGTTTGCAGAGGCACGCGCGTCACCTAATGGCTCAGAGCCGGCTTCTGTCAGAGGAGGGAAATCTCCGAAACGAAAATCAAAATTGTAAATAAGAGTTATTTTTGATAAACTGAGCACACAGGGGTGATTTAAATACTTACTTTGAACGACTCATTTTTTTCTCAACTTCCAAAAATGCCATATTAACCCTTAACGGGGGTATAGAGCTCAAACTGCTCTCTTGATACCACTGTTGAAACTATGGCGCATTGATATGAATGGTGAACAGACCATTTGGCTGAACGACTTTACCAACTGTACATTATCACTTTTTAATGGACACTTTACAGCCAATCAGAATCGAGTATTCACCCAGACCATGGTATAATATTAATTAATTAATACCCCACCCCACGTAAATATCAGACAGTCCCATACTATAACTAATAATGATATGTATCACATTTGTGTTTCCAGAAGTCAGCACCACAGGCAGAGAGCAGAGTCTCCAGTACCCAGCTGTCTGTCTATGAAGACTGACTGGTCTAAAGATGATCCTCCATGCTTCAGTAATGAACCTGGACCTTCAGACACACGGTGAGAGGACTGTTATACTGCGAGTCTACCTGATCAAACTTGAGTATTGAAGGAAAAATGTTGTGAAGTTGTGAAAAAAGTTGTGATGAGCAGTAGACAAATTATTCACTGAATCCATATGAAACTGTTATTAGAGAAATCACATTCAGGGCTTCACATTAACGTTTTTGCCTGCACATGCACGGTTACGTTGTGGCTCTTATTCAAAGGTTACGTGACGTCACTTGCCACCCATAAATGCGGAACCCCGCGGCAGTTAATAGTATGAGTTGTGCCAAACAAACGTTAATATTTTGACATTCTGAGTAAGAGCAGAAGTAGCTCAAGAGTTTGATGTATAATATATGCATGTTGTGTTAAAGTTGTGTGAACTGTCACCGTTTTTATAATGTAAACAGAGTCAACTGGCTAGAGTCAGACACTCAAGCCTCGCTCCACTTGGGCTGCATAGGGTTCCATTGCCGTTGCCACCCAGTGACGTGTTTTTTTTACCAAAATGCTGCTCGGCTGATCCCTCGTATACCACGGTGGTTATACCACATGTCTAAATGATGATGTAATGATATGAATATGAAAACATTACTGGTGATGGACGCACCTGCACATATACAACATGCCTTTCTGTGCATATAGGTCTTTGAAGAATATCCTTCTCATAATGTTGTCTAGGTTAAATCAGACTTGCAGTCACGTAATGGAGGAGCGACAGTAAAGAAAAACTTCAACTATCGATCAATATCATCAGCTATAGCCTATTTCACCTGTCTCATTGTGATTTACATTAAATAACACTATATGATCATGATATCTGTGCATGGAGGTACAGTAGAGCCACACTATTTCACCAGATACGACGGTCGGGTGATAAAAAGTTATCGCTGTTCTATTTCAAACAAAGTTGTGTATAAAATTATAAAAGGCTGAACTTGTGGGTGGGGGAGGGCAGATTTTTTTTACAGGTGCGGGGGTGGGGCAGAGAGAAAATGATATAAATGTCAGGGAGGGCAGTTGATTTTTTTATGATATATCATATTTTACCCCACGTAAATATCAGTCCTGTGCTAGAACTAATGATATGTATCAAACATTTGTGTTTCCAGAGGTCAGCACCACGGACAGAGAGCAGAGTCTCCAGTACCCAGCTGTCTGTCTATGAAGACTGACTGGTCTAAAAACAATCCTCCACAGTTCAGTAATGAACCTGGACCTTCAGACACAAGGTAAGAGGTCACATTCACGTGTTTGCCTGCACATGCACGGTTACGTTGTGGCTCTTATTCAAAGGTTACGTGATGTCACTTGCCACCCAGAAATGCGGAACCCCGCGGCAGTTAATAGTATGAGTTGTGCCAAACAAACGTTAATATTTTGACATTCTGAGTAAGAGCAGAAGTAGCTCAAGAGTTTGATGTATAATATATCCATGTTGTGTTAAAGTTGTGTGAACTGTCACAGTTTTTATAATGTAAACAGAGTTAACTGGCTAGAGTCAGACACTTGCGCCTCGCGCCACTTGGGCTGCATAGGGTTCCATTGCCGTTGCCACCCAGTAAATGTCAGGGAGGGCAGTTGATTTTTCTATGATGTATCATATTTTACCCCACGTAAATATCAGTCCTGTGCTAGAACTAATGATATGTATCAAACATTTGTGTTTCCAGAGGTCAGCACCACGGACAGAGAGCAGAGTCTCCAGTACCCAGCTGTCTGTCTATGAAGACTGACTGGTCTAAAAACAATCCTCCACAGTTCAGTAATGAACCTGGACCTTCAGACACAAGGTAAGAGGACGGTTATATAGAGAGCCCCAGGAACGAGTCCGGAAATCATCGATGCTAACACTCCTGGTTCTTCACTGTTTTCGCCTATGGGACTTTTGAATGGGTTATTGGCGCGATGCTTCTAATAAGGTATCTGGGCAATGCAAGATTAATCAAATGCGAACAAGTGTTTAGTAATATCATCTTCACACATGAGGACCACTTTTATGAGTTTTGAAGCTTTTGTGTGCCGTTAAAAGGGCAGCTACTGTAGCTAGCAAACGGGTAAATGAGACTACACTGTTTAGTGGACTGTAGGGGTGTCACGATACACTCAGTTCACGATACGATACGTATCACGATACTGGGTTCACGATAACGATACGATACGATACGATTTTAACAATATTTTTTTTAAATTGAATAATGACAATATATGACTGGAAAAGTAGTATTTTATTTGAAATGCACAAATACAAAACATGCTGTTGTGGGAAATTGTTATTACAATAACAACTAGAAAAAACATGAGATTGGAGATAAGGCTTATCTTGAAATAGAATGAGTTACACCGTCACTTAGATTTATTTTGAACTAAAAGGTTTCTCAGCAGTATAAATTCTCATTATGCATCTTCAGTTTTTCTTCAAACTCAAACAACAAGACTTTTCTTAATCTATTTTTTATGCATCTTCAGTTTTTCCTGTCAAGTAAACAGTTTTGCCAGAAACTCAATTGAATGGTTTCTCTCCTGTATAACTTATCATGTGTCTCTTCAGAGACTTGTTCAACTGAACTACTTTCCACACATTGAACTTCAACAAACAAAGACGTTTCTTAGTCTATTTAACACGTTGACTGCCACTGACGTATTAATACGTCAAAACAAATCATCAAATTTTTTTTTTTGACGGTGCTACGTGGATCAATGCTCCCCGCGTCTCCTATGGAGATATTGGAAGTATTGAATGTGTATAATCTATTTTACCGACCAGCTAGGTGGCGACGGTCCTCTCCCGACAGAGAGAAGTCAACCAAAAGCAGCCGCCTCCCGCGGCTGCTTCCTCCATTCTCAAGGAAATGGCTTGGCGATTTTACAGTCAGAAACGAACGAGCCTCATTCTCATACTGTAGGCGGGGACGCTTTCGCGCTGCTGCGGTGGGGGGTTCCAGAAATGGTTTGGGTGGGCAGCATAAAGCCTAGAGTCGCACGGGGCTTCATCGGGGCTCTCAAACCCAAGAGACGAGTGAGACCTATCCACACTCGCTGCCAGGGAGGGAGGCTGCTCAAACTCGCTGCCAGGGAGGGAGGCTGCTCAAACTCGCTGCAGCAGCAGCAGCAGCAGAACACTCGCTTGTGACAAACGCAGGCTGAAAGCCACTAGACACGCCTACGGAGGGAGGAGTTGAAGGAGAGGGCGTTCGGAACTATATTGTTTGGATGTCTGATCTCTCACTGATGCCAAAAATAAATGGTTAAAGTGACTGTTCTGCCTGTTTGATTGAATTTCACAAAACTGCGATTATCTCAGCTTTCACTCTCAGACGCTAAAACCATGCTGTACTCAACGGCTAATATCTACATAACTACTAACTCTACAAACTAACTCTTTTAGACAGAGAAAGCACACATTCTATTAGTACTTTTGTGAACTTTGTGTTGACAAACTCCAAGCAGAAAAGAATCCTCGGCTCTTGTAAAATGAGCCAGAATCCTCAAAAAAACGGCTTGGCAAAAGCTACCTACAGCAAAAAAAAAACGGCTGGCAGTCAATGTGTTAATTTTTTTTTTTTTTTTTTTTTTTTTGGCGATATGAGATTTCATCTCAACGATACATATCGTGACGTTTTACTATCGCAAAATTTCGTGGGACGATATATTGTGACACCCCTAGTGGACTGGGATATATACGTCAATAACGTCATCACTTCAAAGGACGAACACGGAAATTCTCTTTCCCTCACCTGGTTCAGCCCCGTTCCGCCCGGGGTAATCAGTGCACACATCAACAACAGTCCAGGTTGAGTGCTGACGTGACGTGGAAGTCTATGCGACAGTGTGTAGTTCTGGATTAGCTTAGCACAAGCTTTTTACTTCTAGGGCGCATTTACGCTTCAAAACTCATGAAAGTGGTCCTCATGTGTGAAGATTATCAGACTGAACTCTGGTTCGTGTTTGATTAAGCTTGCATTGCTCAGAGAACTTATTTGAAGCATTGCGCCAAAAACCCATTCAAAAATCCCATAGACAGAAACAGTGAAGAACCAGGAAGTCCGGGACTTCCGCGTTCTGACTACAAAAATACGTCATCCCTGGGGCTCTCTATTGGGGGCCTACCTCATAAAACTTGATTAATATTAAGAGGTCAAATGTTCTGTTTCATTTAGAATAGTTTCCTTCAGTGTTGCATCACACTCTGAGAGCTTGTAGTGAGCTAGTCTCGCTGGCCAGCATCCCCCCCCAGAGGAGTCTGGCTGCACAGAAACAGGCTACTGGCATACACTACATTCACACAGGGAACCTACATCTTGCCTTGCCTCAACCCACGCCTACGCCTGCAGACCTTGAGCTGGGCGTGAACCTATTACACGCTTTTACGATCACACCGCACGCCTTTGCACGCTGAACCTGGAGCCGAGTTACAAGCGCCTCTCCTCTCTCCCGACTGTATTTTTTCACGTGTGGTCCCGAATTATCATGTGTAGGTAAAATACATCTGATATATTTAATGTTCTATTGATGCTGGATATGTATATCCAGGTCTGACTATAGTTGGACTTTTTAGAGAGGTAATCTTGCAAGAATATGTGCTGGCACAACAACATTGTCCATCTTGCTTCTTCGGTCGCTATTCTCTCTCCTGAAGATTTGTTTGCCGACAGGGAGAAAGCCCCACGTGATAGCCACCCGTCAATCTCTCTCTCTCTCTCTCTCTCTGCTCAACACTGTTGTAGTAACTCTGCCTGCACGCGCCTAGTCGGCTTGAAAATAGAACTCACACCTAAACGATAAAATCGGCAAGGCACAGGCAAGGCGTGGGTACACGCAGGGTTCACGCTCAGGCGCCCGGTGTACACAGCCTTGTTGACTAAAACGGACGCCTATTTAAAAGCGTGGGTAAAGGCAAGGCGTAGGCAAGGCTTGGGTGCCCGGTGTGAACTAAGCCGTAGGCGTGGGTTGAGGCAAGGCAAGGCGTATGTTCCCTGTGTGAACGTAGCGTAGGGCTCGCATTTACGCTTCAAAACTCATGAAAGTGGTCCTCATGTGTGAAGATTATCCGGCTGAACACTGGTTCGCGTTTGATTAAGCTTGCGTTGCCCAGAGACCTTATTTGAAGCATCGCGGCAAAAACCCATTCAAAAATCCCATAGACAGAAACAGTGAAGAACCAGGAAGTCCGGGACTTCCGCGTTCTGACTACAAAAATACGTCATCCCTGCGGCTCTCTATTATACACAAAACTACACAATAGCTATCTAAGCTTGCGTTACATGTTTTGGTACCAGCTTCAAGCTACATTGAATGATATCACTCCAGCCAGAAAAACAAACAAAGAATCAGTTACGAATACAGTTTCCAATAAATGATATGCAAAAGTACATCATAACATTTACCTCAATTTATGAGGAAATGTCTCAAGTCTAGCTCTTCATTATGTCCATGTGGTTAAAGCAAAATACTTTACAATGTATGTTGGAATTTACACGCAAACACAATTCACACCTGTGTTCTAAATTTGAATTTACAATAAACTTCTGAATGAATATAATAGAAGCTGTAAACTTTACTAACAATATTTCACATGTTTGTCTTGGATATATTTTTCTAATGCAACTTTGGAGAAGAAATTATTTCTATAAACTAAAATCCAACAAAGTAAACTTCCACTGTGGTTCGGAGTACAGAAAATCAGCTGTAGTTGTGATTGCACCCTTAAGGCCTAAACATGGTCGTCCGTCAGAGCCTCGCCCCGCCCTCCCCGTATGACGGCGGGTGGAGTGCCGTCCTACGGGGAGGGGCCGCCGTCGGCTGACGGGGGCTGCTCGAAAATGTGACTTCACGGCGACGATACGTGCGTGACGACAGCTGCAGGAGAGTTGTGATTGGCCGTTGCCCTGGCTCTTCGTCGTAAAGTCGCCTTTCAAAGCATGATGTTAGATTATAACAACTAGTTGTGTGGCTTAGCCTTCCCAAATGTTGAGGGTCGTTTTTTAGAATTTAATACATAGAATTGGGAACGTTACATTCAATTTCATTCAGACTGCCTGGCACACAATCTCCGCCATTTTCACACGGAGCTTCCGCGCGCGCGGGGGGGGGGGGGGGGCGTAGTGGCGTCCGAGCATGTGGGGCTCGCTGGCGCCGCCAGACGGCGAGACGGCTCCAATTCGAGGCGGACGGACGACCATGTTTAGGCCTTTAGTCCCGCCCTCCTCCACCTTGAAAGCCACAACAGCTGACTGCTGGCCACACACATAAGACACGCCCACAGGAAATGTTTTAAACAGCAAAACAAAAAAGCCAATTTCAGTCAAACAGGAGAGTTAGACATGGAAACACAGACAGTGATTGATACTGTAGATGTCATGTAGTGAAACTCTACTGTCGTATCTTCTTTGTATAGAGAGGTCCAGGAACGAGTCCGGAAATCGTCGATGCTAACAGTCCTGGTTCTTCACAGTTTTTGAAGCTTTTATGTGCCGTTAAAAGGGTGGCTAGCTAGCAAACGGCTAAATGAGACTACAATGTCGACGCGGATATTATACGTCATCACGAGTGAATGCGGAAATTCTTTCTCTCGCAATCAATGCGTGGACGCCTATGCGACACTGTAGTTCTGGATTAGCTTAGCACAAGCTTTTTACCTCTAGGGCTCGCAGTTACGCTTCAAAACTCATGAAAGTGGTCCTCATGTGTGAAGATTATCCCGCTGAACCTTGGTTCGCGTTTGATTAAACTTGCGTTGCCCACAGACATTATTTGAAGCATCGCGCCAAAAACCCACTCAAAAATCCCATAGACAGAAACAGTGAAGAACCAGGAAGTTCGGGACTTCCGCATTCAGCCTACAAAAATACGTTATCCCTGGAGCTCTCTATTGTCAGACACACTAACTGCTGTGATCAATCTCTGTGTCCTGCTAACACTATCTGTAGTCAGAGGTGATCAAGAATGGTACTTATTTATTTACCAATGACTGCCAGACACTGTCTGTGGTCTGTAACAAATGTCATCAGTGTTGATGTAATATGACTGTGTGTTGTTTGTATTGAGCTGAACATTCATTCATGATAATTACATATGAAACAAACAGAAAAACTGTTACAATGTTGCATTCATCCATGATCACCACAGTGACGTTTATCCATGATGGGTATGCAATGTTGACTCCACTGATTAAACTACAACTATGACAAAAAAATAAACTTTACATGTGATAGCAGCACAATGATATCTGAGCATCTATAAAGATCGTATGGGCAAAATCTTGTAATAGTTTTACAATTTGAACAAAAGATAGTTCAAACTTTTGTTCAAATTCTCTACTTTTCTGTTAGATCTTCATCTGATCAATGGTAATAAATTGCCTTCATCCCCACAGAATGAGGAAGAGGAGTCTAGGGGTTGTGAAGCAGCAGCTGTCCTGCTGTGCATTGTGTCATTGGGTCCTGAGGGATCCAGTCTCTACCAGCTGTGGACACAGGTTCTGCAGACAGTGTATCACCTCATACTGGGCCCAGTCCAGTTCATCAGGAGACTCCACCTGTCCCCAGTGTAGAAAAAGGTCCAGAACAAGATCTGGACTGCAGACACCCAGTCAAACCAGCATTGCACAATGTAAGACTGGGGTTCTGTCTACTGTTGTCACCATTTCTAAAACCAGGAAACAACAGCATATCTGTTAAACACTTGTTTACTCTTTCTTCTCTTCCAGCGGACGGTGTTTTGCAGGAGGTTTTAGACGTTCATAAGATCAGTCTGATAATGAGATGTGAATTTGTGACAGAAGGAACAGAAGGAACAGCTGAAGCAGAAATTGGAACTCCCCTCAATATGATCTACACTGCACTCTACATCACAGTGGGACAGAGTGAAGAGGTTAATACCCAACATGAGGTGTGGCAGCTGGAGACAGCATCCAAGATGGAGGCTCTCCATGACACTCTGATCAAGTGCCACGACATCTTTAAACCCTTACCTGACCAAGAGACACACATCAGAGTAGTTCTGACGCAGGGCGTGGCTGGAATTGGAAAAACCTTCTCGGTGCAGAAGTTCACTCTGGACTGGGCAGAGGGCTTGGAAAATCAAGACGTCACTCTTGTGATTCTGCTTTCGTTCCGGGAGCTGAACTTGATCAGAGATGAGCGGTACAGTCTTCTTATGCTGCTCCATGCTTTCCATCCAACCTTACAGAGGGTCACAGCAGAGAAGATCTCCATCTGTAAAGTTGTGTTCATCTTTGATGGCCTGGATGAAAGCAGACTTCCATTGGATTTCCACAACAATGAGGTTGTGTCTGATGTCAACCAGGTATCATCAGTAGATGTGCTGTTGACAAACCTCATCAAGGGGAATCTGCTTCCCTTGGCTCTCCTCTGGATAACTTCCAGACCTGCAGCAGCCAATCAGATCCCTCCTACATGTGTTGACAGGGTGACAGAGGTACGAGGGTTCACTGATCCCCAGAAGGAGGAGTACTTCAGGAGAAGATCCACTGATGAGGAGCTGTCCAGCAGAATCATCTCACACATCAAGGCATCCAGGACCCTCCACATCATGTGCCACATCCCAGTCTTCTGTTGGATCAGTGGTACAGTCCTGGAGCACATGTTGACTACAGACCAGAGAGGAGAGCTGCCCAAGACCCTCACTGAGATGTACTCGCACTTCCTGCTGGTTCAGACAGAGAGGAAGAAGCAGAAGTATGACCTGAGTCATGAGATGAGTCAACAGCAGCTGATGGAGACAGACAGGGACGTTCTTCTGAAGCTGGGGAAGCTGGCATTTGAGCATCTGCAGACAGGCCACCTCCTGTTCTACCAGGAAGAGCTGGAGGAGTGTGGTCTTGATGTCAGAGATGCCTCCGTGTTCTCAGGAGTGTGCACAGAGATCTTCAAAAGAGAGTGTGTGCTCTTCCAGAAGACTGTCTACTGCTTTGTTCATCTGAGCATTCAGGAGTTTCTCGCTGCAGTCTACATGTTCCACTGTTACACAAACAAGGCAGAGAATGTACTGAGCACATTCCTGGGAAAAGCCTGGGGTAAATGTGATCAATCCCTGGATGTCTTCCTGAAGAAATCCATGCTCAAAGCCCTGAAGAGTAAAAATGGCCACCTGGACCTCTTTGTCCGCTTCCTTCATGGCCTCTCACTCGAGTCCAGCCAAAGTCTCTTAGGAGGCCTACTAGGTCACACAGGGACAAGTCCAGACAGCATCCAGAAAGCCATCAGCAACCTGAAGAAGATGAACACCTCCAATACGTCTCCAGACAGAAGCATCAACATCTTCCACTGTTTGATGGAGATGAACGACCACTCAGTACATCAGGAGATCCAAGACTTCCTGAAGTCAGAGAACAAGTCAAAAAAGAAACTCTCCAAGACCCACTGCTCAGCTCTGGCCTACATGCTGCAGATGTCAGAGGAGGTTCTGGATGTGTTCGACCTGAAAGCGTACAACACATCAAACGAGGGACGAAGCAGACTGATCCCAGCTGTGAGGAACTGCAGAGAGGCTCGGTTAGTCCTGATGTGAAAATTAACATTATCTACAGTGTAGTTACATTCACACTAGAGTTTGGGCATGATGTTGGGCACAGCCGATGGTCTCAGCCCCACCATCGTAACATCGTGATGTCTAGTATAAGAGCCGTGTGCAGCACACATTGCTGTCTGATGCACCACGGGGAAAAGCAAGCAATTTATGCTTTTATGTGCCGATTGCCAAAACCGATTGATAACGCAAAACACGTGAGCCATTTTCGGGTGGAGTTGGTGGCATAAACACAGAGTCAGAGTCACTTTATTTGCCATTTACAGTAGGGACTGCATTGGAATTGGGGTGCTAGGAGCTTAAAAAACATACATAACAAATCACAGGACAACATATGAAAACATTAAAGTCGAGCTGACCCACAAAATGACTTTTCTTTTCTTTTAGTTCAAATACCTGGGTATGCAGTGCAACTATTTAATAATGTATGCAAACAAAATCACAACAATCTAATTTCTTTAGTTTTTCACACTTTTTCACATCAAAAGTTCGTTTTTCAAGATTTCATTGATAACAGTAATGTACAGTTTGCTGACGTCACCCTGTAGTATCAAATTTCTACCCCATTTCAACCAATCATATCACGACATGCAGCTGTCAATCAAATCTTCATTTCTGGATAATTTTCTCTTCCAAATGAAGTAGAAAATGGCGCCTAGTGCCTGTCATCTGGCAGAATTCCTATCCCATAAACTAACTACTAACTTGACCAATTGTTAGAAACATGAACAACAAACAAAAACTATAATCTCTAAGAATGCAAAGAAATGTAACTGGCTTGTTAAAACGTGCATTCCAGGGATATCGTATTTACAGAAATAGCGTAAAAGGCGCGCGCTTGAGAACGTTTGAGAACGTGGTTGTCAGGGGTCTCCCCTCGGAGATTCCAGGCGGGCGGGCAGCACCCATTCATCGGATTGTCCGCTCCCTCCGCACGAAGCAGCTGGCTGCCTGGTACTCCGCGGATCCCACTCGCGTAGCACGACAACACGCTGAATCCCACTCGATTTGGGGGTGGAACACGCCATGATTGGCCAAAGCCCAATCCAGTCCCCAGAATTGTCAAATAAAATCATCGACATGATACTATGACCCGCCTCTCAACCTGTCATCTTAGACAAACTATGTTTTCAGTCTGAAACGGACTCATTATGCACGTGACGAACAGGTTCAGTTCGACTTTAAGATACCGCGTTAAAAGGAATAAAAGGGTTAAAAATTTAAAAAGATAAAAAGAGACAAGTGCATATGTGGATAGAACCGAGTTCTCCAGCTCAAGTTTTAAAGTGCAAGATGAGTGCCAATGACGACTTTAGTCGTCAATTGCTTTAGTGACGTAGAGTGCCAATGACGACTAAAGTCGTCAATTGCGTTTTTTGACGGTGGGACGTGGATCAAAGCCAGATCTATCTCCTGTAAAATTTTGGGGCATGTTGAATGTGTAAAAGCTATTTTATCGACCCATTAGGTGGCGACAGTGCTCTCCAGATTAGAGAAAGGCCAGGAGAAAAGAGAGAAGAAGTCATGAGGAAACGGAAATTGCATCGATCGATATGCGTGAAGCATAACGTTAGCTGTGCCTGTGAACAGCAGTCAATCTGCTGCCACAGCCCCTCCGTCTCCGCTGCAATAGCCCCTCCATATGATTTAGTTGGCGACACCAGCGTCTTTCTGAAAAGTTACATTATTCTCAGCTGGGAGCCGGCGACACGATGTGAAAAAGCGGGGGGATGCAGCGCACTTTTCAGTGCAGAGTCAGAGCAAAAGCAGAGCGAGAGCAAACGCAGCAGAGCCCTAGAGACACTCCCAAGGAGGAGGAGGAGGGGGGTGGGGCACGCAGGGCAGCAGAAAGCCCAGAAAGCCCAGAATCGGACGCAGCTTCACAGCTCACAACCGAAACCCCAGAAACGAGCGAGCCCGATCCAGGCTGCCCCGACGAGCGGCCGCCATCCAGGCAGCAGAGACTCGCCTGACACAAGCAGCACTCAGAGCGAGCAGCAACATCATGACACACCCATGGAGGAGGAGTTTGCAGTAGAGGGGGGGTGGGGGTGCTGTTATATTGAAGGAAATTACTGTTCAGATGTTTCAGGTCAGAAAATATTAGTTTCAGAGTCAATGATTTGCTTGAAATGCTATATTTCACAAAAGGCTCAATATCTCAGCTTCTAGATAGAAACGCCAATTTTTTCTGTTTTTGACCTATCTTCTCCGGCTGATAAGTAAAGAACGGAAAATGATATCAATAAACTTTTTTTTGCTGCTGATACAATAGAGTCTCATCGTTCTTTGTGCGTGTTCGGTGTTTACATAGTAATATCACACAATATTCTGTGGGCCTCGAGAAATCACTGAAAACGCTCTGAAACTCTGGCACTGGGAGCGTTCTCCAAAAGTGGCTGGCACTCAATGAGTTAAAGTGCACATGAGTTAAGATAAAGTGCCTATGCATAGAGGCAGCATTGCATGTACAGTCAGGTATAAGACATCTTATACAAAGGAAAAGCAACAGAAAGTAAGGCATGGTCTACAGCTTGGCGGGTGTAAGATCTAATGTTTGGAATTAAGGTAATTCAGACTGCGCACCACACTTGGAAAAAAGCTCTCATCGCAAAACGATGGTAGAGCATTTTATAGATCGGTAACGTCTGCCGAGGGGAAGTAGGTTAAAGAGATTGGCGGCTGGATGACCTGCAGGGTCTCTAACAATGCTAGAAGCACGGGCCAGAAGTCTAGAGCTGTAGAGCTCTTCTAATGCAGGCAGGTCGGCCTCGGTTGCCCTGCGAGCACGGCTCACAACTCTGTTTAGAGAATTTTCTCCCTAACAGTGAGATTACCAAACCATATGGTGAAAGAGCTGGTGAGGATACTCTCGATGATACATCGATACAAATTCAGGAGGACCTGACTGTTGTGGGTAAAATGCTTTAGTCTTCTTAAGAAGAAGAGCTGTTGCTGAGCCTTTTTGATGACTGTTTTAGTATTGGAGTGCCAAGTGAGGTCATCAGAGATGGTGACACCAAGAAATTTAAAATCCTTAACCATCTCGACTTCAGTGCCGTTGATTAGAATGGGATGGTGGGGTCCCTTAGTGCGGCGGAAATCGATGACGAGCTCCTTTGTTTTAGAAGCATTAAGTATGAGGTTGTTAGTCTCGCTCCACCTGACTAGATTTTCAACCTCCAGTCTGTAGACACAGACACAGCTGAAACCACGCTGAAACATATCGGTGGTGTCATTAAGTGTATGAGACAGACACAACACGTCATCTGTAATGTATGCCAGGATCAAATACCTTGTGGGAGAAGCAATAGTAATCCTTGCAGCAGACAGATGAACAGGATGATATTGTAAACAACTTCTCATGTTTCCTTCAGACCCGTGCTGCCTAGGCTAGCTGACGTTAGCTCTAGTTAGCTTGCTAGAATTTAGCCGCTTGGTAACATTACGGTTTTGCTAGTCTTTACTCTTATTTTTTATCCCATTTTTATCCCCCATTAGTGCTAATTTATATGTATCCTGGTTGCTGCTCCACCCTCTGCCGATCTGGGGAGAGCCGAAAACTGGCTCCATGCTTCCTCCGAGACATGGGCAGTTAGCCAGCCACTTCTTTTCACCTGACAGGGGAAGCTTCACCGGTAGGACATAGCACGTGGGAGGATCACGCTATTATTCATATAGAACTAATTAGCATGACTTCACAACAACAAAAAAGTACTTCCGTGTGCCACTGCAGCAGTAATAAAGCTCAAAAGTTGTGCCAAACCACCATTAATATGTCACACACTATACATCACATCACTTATATTTTGACATTGTGAGTGAGAGCAGAATTAGCTAAATAGTCTGATTTATAATATATGTATGTAGTGTGAATCTTCTGTATATTGTGTGAACTGTCAGTTTTAAAATGTGTGAATTTTGTAGAAAGTACAGTCAAGACTGGCTCCATAGGGTCCCATTATAAAGGTGATTTCTCTAACGGTACAAAATATAAATGAAAGCTGAATTAAGGTAATATAGTCCTAAAAGTGGTGACTCGTTAATTTTGATCGAGCTTAAAGTATGAAGGAGCAGTTAGAGTTCAAAGAGGGCATGGTTTCACCATGAACTGCTGTTTAAAATGAATGGCAGTTGCACCCGCAAGTATAGCCAATCTGTTTGGTTACAAACATGCTGATTCATAAACAGAAATTGACCTAAAACCTCATGTTTTGATTTCTTATTTAGATTGCTGCACCTCTCTCTATTCCTGTCTCAAACCTCATGCTTTGATATCTTATTTAGATTGCTGCACCTCTCTCTATTCCTGTCTCAAACCTCATGCTTTGATATCTTATTTAGATTGCTGCACCTCTATCTATTCCTGTCTCAAACCTCATGTTTTGATTTCTTATTTAGATTGCTGCACCTCTCTCTATTCCTGTCTCAAACCTCATGCTTTGATATCTTATTTAGATTGCTGCACCTCTCTGTATTCCTGTCTCAAACCTCATGCTTTGATATCTTATTTAGATTGCTACACCTCTCTCTATTCCTGTCTCAAACCTGATGCTTTGATATCTTATTTAGATTGCTGCACCTCTCTCTATTCCTGTCTCAAACCACATGCTTTGATATCTTATTTAGATTGCTGCACCTCTCTCTATTCCTGTCTCAAACCACATGCTTTGATATCTTATTTAGATTTATGCACCTCTCTCTATTCCTGTCTCAAACCACATGCTTTGATATCTTATTTAGATTGCTGCACCTCTCTATTCCTGTCTCAAACCACATGCTTTGATATCTTATTTCGATTGCTGCACCTCTCTCTATTCCTGTCTCAAACCACATGCTTTGATATCTTATTTAGATTGCTGCACCTCTCTCTATTCCTGTCTCAAACCACATGCTTTGATATGTTATTTCGATTGCTGCACCTCTCTCTATTCCTGTCTCAAACCACATGCTTTGATATCTTATTTAGATTGCTGCACCTCTCTCTATTCCTGTCTCAAACCACATGCTTTGATATCTTATTTAGATTGCTGCACCTCTCTCTATTCCTGTCTCAAACCTGATGCTTTGATATCTTATTTAGATTGCTGCACCTCTCTATTCCTGTCTCAAACCTGATGCTTTGATATCTTATTTAGATTGCTGCACCTCTCTCTATTCCTGTCTCAAACCACATGCTTTGATATCTTATTTAGATTGCTGCACCTCTCTCTATTCCTGTCTCAAACCTCATGCTTTGATATCTTATTTAGATTGCTGCACCTCTCTCTATTCCTGTCTCAAACCTCATGCTTTGATATCTTATTTAGATTGCTGCACCTCTCTCTATTCCTGTCTCAAACCTCATGCTTTGATATCTTATTTAGATGCTGCACCTCTCTCTATTCCTCTCTCAAACATCATGCTTTGATATCTTATTTAGATTGCTGCACCTCTCTCTATTCCTGTCTCAAACATCATGCTTTGATATCTTATTTAGATTGCTGCACATCTCTCTATTCCTGTCTCAGACATAGTTCACTGTCACATCTCCAGCTGCTTCAGAATAGAGCAACTAGGATTTGAACCAGTGCTACAGGAAGTGACATCATCAGAGCCTAGATGCCATACTGAACTCTGTATCTATATTTGCATTAATTAATAATCTGTTTGCGTGAGTTGTGTGACTGACATGATAAAATAATCATATTTCCTCATCTTTTCATATCCATTAAGGCTGAGTGACTGTAAGCTGTCAGAGAGAAGCTGTGAAGCTCTGGCCTCAGTTCTCAGCTCCCAGTCCTCCAGTCTGAGAGAGCTGGACCTGAGTAACAATGACTTAAAGGACTCTGGAGTGAAGCTGGTATCTGCTGGACTGCAGAGTCCACACTGTAGACTGGAGACTCTCAGGTCAGTATTACTGATACTGTTCAACAGACCACCATTTAAATGTGGCTTTACATGCACATTAATATCAGTGAAAATAGCTGACCTCTGTATTTTCCTGCTGATGTGAGTTTTGAAAGCAGCTGAGATACCAACATTTATCACATCTAGTTTCTATCCTGTGGTAGAATATTGCATCATCTCCTCTCTTTACTGCCTCTGTTGTTAAGACCTGAAGTAAAGGATTTATCACATTCTGTCACACATTTAGTCCAGAACTGAAATGAAAACACAAACCAGATCCAGATCCAGTTTTTACATGATCATAACTCATTTCAGAACAGTGCACTAATGAGAATCCAACATGTAACTCTTTAAACAAGGAGTTTACCCGAGGATCTCTTGTTCAGAAAACCTGTACAAAAGTTTGCAAAAGCCATACTCAAGAATAAACAATAACTATTATCAGTGCTGGCCGGTTGATATGGCTGAAAATGTTAGAATCATAACAATTTTAATATCAGGCAATATAGAGTTTTATATGTAAAAATAAATATTCCTGTCAAGTTTAAGGGGTTAGGAGTGGGCTAGTGAGCCAGCAATGGAGTGAGACGTGTTGGGGAAAGCTCCTGCCTAGCTTCCTCTAATCTATAATTTAATCGCGCATTCTTTCCACATTTGATGTGAAATTCGTTTCATTACATATGCAAGAATACCTAAGAGTGAGTTTGAGCGGCTTCCATTACGTCAATGGCCGGCAATCTACGTGCTAGATTCAGTTACGACGGTCCCAGCTCCAACACAAGGCCCAAAGCTTCCGCGTCGCAGAGTGCTAACGCTACAACCCGCAGTGCTAACCGTGCTAACAGCAGTGCTACACCAACCAAGCCGAAAATGGATACCGCTGCTATGAAGGCCGACATCATCGCCTCGCTGAAAGCGGACATTGCTGCTGTCATCAGGGGAGAGCTAAAAAACGCGCTGGCCGAAGATTTTGGTATCCTCAGGAGTGAGCTAAAGGAGGTGAAGTCTGAAATCGTAAACAACACAGCCGCGATCCGCTCTGAAATGGACGCTTTGCGGTATACTATCACCGGCGTGGAGGGCGGCTTGTCATCATGCTCGGATGATATCACTGGCCTACAAGCTACGGTGACTGAGCTCAAATCTGAGATGGCGAATTTGAGGGGAAAGTGTGAGGACATGGAGGGGAGGATGCGGCGATGTAATATCCGCATTGTGGGCATCGCGGAGGATCCTGATTCAAGTTCTACTGCATCAGTCTCCAAACTTCTGAAGGAGGTATTACGCATGGAAAAGGACGTCCTGGTTGATCGCTCACACAGAGGCCTCGCACCGAGGAGGCCCGATGGTAAACCACGCGTCATCGTCGCCAAACTTCACTACTACCAGGATTGTGTTGAGGTGCTGCGCCGAGCCAGAGAGAACGGCCCGCTCCGGTACAAGGGGGAACGGATCGCCATCTTTCCAGATTACACGGCGAGCGTTGCCAAGGCCCGATCAGCGTTCAACGACATCAGGAACCTTCTCCGAGGCCGACGTGACGTTCGCTATGGTGTGTTATTCCCTGCCCGACTGCGCATCTCCTACAAAGGGGACGACAAGGAATTCCTGGACTCTGGGAAAGCAATGGCCTATGTGAAGACGATCGTTACCAACGAAGGGGCTGGCTAAGTAACACTGGCATCAATATCTCACTCTCAACCTTGTTGTTGTTGTTTTTTCGGTGGAGCTATTTTACAAGTTGTGATGTCAGGTAATATATCTCCATCTTCTGCCGACATTACTCACTGCCATTATTTTCTTAAATCGCTTCAATGAAAGCTAGAATGTCCTGATGCCAATTTTTATTTATTTATTTTGATTTAATTTGTCTCCATAACATCACCGATAGTTAAAAGGTATTGATGCATTTTCTTTATTTTTCTTTTGATACTATATTACTCTCTGTGTGGTCAACTCGAGAGTTAGAATGTTTTGATGCAACAACAACAGCAGAGCTTTGCGTGTGCGTGTGTGTGTGTGTGTGTGGGTGGGTGTGTGTGTGTGTGTGTGTGTGTGTGTGTGTGTGTGTGTGTGTGTGTGGTGGTTGGGTGTACACGCGCACGCCTTTGCTTTTCCTCACCACTGATAGTTAAAACATTCTGCTGCCTCTTCTATTTTTATTTATTCATTTATTTATTTTTCATTCACATCATCAGAAGATAACATGGCCTGATGTGCTTTTTGTTTAATTATTAATCTCATGATTGGAGGAGGTGTGGCGGGAGCTGACCCGCTGGGCACTGGTTCATAACCCACTACCTACACACCATGTGTAGGCATTTATGCGAGGGGAGCTATAGCCATCATGTTCGGGTGGCGGGCGACGGGGGGTGGGGTTATACCAGACCTGTATTTGTATTTGTTTTTGTTTCTGTTAGTGACTATCTTAAATGGTTTCAACTTTACTACCTTACTTTCATGGGGGGCGCCGATAGTATATCTGCCAGAAACATCCCTAATGAGTGTTGCAAATGATTTGAGTGGTTCTGGAAATTGCCTGGTTAATTTTGCAAGTTGGAATGTTAAGTCTTTGAATCATCCTGTGAAACGTAAAAGAGTGCTCACACATCTTGAACATCTTAAAATTGATATTGCCTTCCTTCAGGAGACTCACCTTCGTACTACTGACCAATCCAGACTAAGTGGAGGATGGATAGGACAAGCATTTCATTCCAATTTTGGTGCCAGGGCGAGGGGGGCAGCTGTCTTAATAAGTAAGAATGTGCCATTTATAATGTCTAGCATTGAATCTGACACAGCAGGGCGTTATGTTATTGTAGTTGGACAACTATATGGTTTCCCAGTTATCTTAGCTAATATTTATGCACCAAACTTCGACGACAACTCCTTTTTCATTAGTTTGTTCTCCCGGCTACCAAATTTAGATACACACCACCTCATTATGGGAGGAGACATGAACTGCGTGCTTTCTCCAAGGCTAGACCGTAGCTCCTCTAAGGTACTATCGAAGTCAAAATCGGCACAATCAATCGAATTGTTTTTGAAAACATATGGCGTATCGGATTTATGGCGTTTCCGTAACCCAGCCTCTAGAGGCTACTCCTTCTATTCCCCGGTTCACAAGACGTTTTCACGCATTGACTATTTTTTTATTGATCAAAAGCTTCTCCCTATGGTAATTGGCTGCGACTATCAACCCATAGTTATTTCGGACCACGCTCCCTTGACAATGAAACTGCGCATCCCTGGGGCAGCACCCAATCATCGAGCATGGAGACTTAATTCTCTGTTCCTTTCGGAAGAGCCTTTTGTAAATTTCATTAAAACCGAAATAGGATTCTTTCTCACCCAGAATCAAACCCCGGGGATGTCGTTCTCAACAGTCTGGGAGTCGATGAAGGCTTACTTGAGGGGACAGATCATTTCGTATTCTGCAATGCGTAGGAGAGCGGATACTGAGCGCCTCAGGCTGCTAACGGAGGACATCTTGAAGTTAGATACAGCTTATAGTCACACACCCACTGATGATTTACTTAAACAACGCTTGGCGCTTAAGTTGGAATTTGACCTCCTCTCGACGCGCCACGCGGAGTACCTTATTTTAAAATCTAAGCATGGCTCCTATGAGCATGGGGAAAGAGCGGGCAAAATGTTAGCACACCAGTTGCGTCAGAGGACTGCTAACCAGTACATTCCCGAAATAAGTGATGAACAAGGCTTAAAGCACACGGATCATTTGAAAATAAATTCTTGTTTTCATAACTATTACTCTTCCCTTTACACGTCAGAGCCACCAGATGACACGTCTGCTTTAGATAGTTTCTTTCATAATCTTGATATTCCGAGAGTTGATCCAGAACTAGCTGCGCGGCTGGAGGACGATATTTCTGTGGTTGAGATTGTTGATGCGATTAGAGACATGCAAAGCGGCAAAGCCCCAGGGCCAGATGGCTTTCCATCTGAATTTTATAAGAAATTTTCCGACCAGCTCGCCCCTCTTCTCCTCTCGGTATTTCAGGAGTCTCTCTCCTCTGAATCTCTCCCCCCAACTATGCGCGAGGCAACCATCTCACTTATTCTAAAAAAAGATAAAAACCCCCTCCAATGTGGTTCATACCGCCCAATTTCACTTCTGAATGTAGATGTGAAGCTACTCGCAAAGCTCCTAGCCTGTCGCCTTGAATTGTCCCTTCCCTCGATAATTAGTCCAGATCAAACAGGTTTTATGAAGAACAGATACTCGTTTTTCAATATAAGGCGTCTTCTAAATATTCTTTATAGTCCCTCTCCATCCGATACTCCGGAGATTTTACTATCACTCGACGCTGAAAAAGCTTTTGATCGGGTGGAGTGGGACTACCTTTTTTATACTCTTGACAGATTCGGTTTCGGTCCAAAATTCATCTCATACATTAAGACTTTGTATTCTTCCCCACTAGCCGCGGTACGTACAAACAACAACCTGTCTGCCTACTTCAGGCTGCGTAGGGGCACGAGACAGGGGTGTCCTATGTCTCCTTTTCTTTTCGCCGTCGCTATAGAACCACTAGCTTTAGCCCTACGTCAGGATGCTCTCATTAAAGGAGTTGGACGTGGTGGTCGGGAGTACAAACTATCACTTTACGCAGATGACTTATTACTGTACTTGGCAGACCCTGTGTCCAGTCTCCCTAGATTGCTGGACTTATTAAGGAAATTTGGCAAGATATCTGGTTACAAAACTAATCTTGGTAAAAGTGAACTGATGCCAATCAATGCAACTGCCAAGAATACTTCATTCAGCTCAACCCCCTTTAAAGTTAGTTTGAAGAAATTTAAGTATTTGGGAATCTGGATTACACATAATCATAAAGATCTGTATAAGGCTAACTTCTTACCCCTGATATCGTGCTTGAAACATGACATTCAACGTTGGGATATGCTGCCCCTCTCCCTGTGTGGAAGGATCAATACAATTAAGATGAATGTGCTACCCAGGTTTTTATATTTGTTTCAAAGTCTTCCTATCTTTTTGACCAAATTCTTTTTCAAGTCCATTGATTCACTCATATCATCCTTCATCTGGAGCAAAAAACCCCCGCGTATACGAAAAAGTATTTTACAGAAGCCTCGCCTCCAGGGCGGTATGGCACTTCCAAATTTTCAGTATTATTACTGGGCAAGCAACATCAGGGCCTTGTTGTACTGGATGAAGGATGTAAGTCCTGAAGCTCCTAAGTGGTTAATCTTGGAAAGTGCATCTTGTGGTCCCACCTCCTTGCCAGCCTTGTTGTGCTCCAAAATTCCTATGGTAAAACCCATTTCTTATTATAGTATCAACCCTGTCGTCGTACAGTCAGTAAAAATCTGGAACCAGTTCAGGCGTTCATTTACAATCACTAGCCTTTCTTTATCCGCTCCGATAGTTAATAATCACATGTTTGCCCCCTCGACCTTAGATGGAGCATTCGAGGTCTGGTCAAGGAGTGGGATAGCATCATTATCTGACCTTTATATAGACAATAACTTTGCATCCTTTGAACAACTGGTGAACAAATTCAATATCCCTAGAACACATTTTTTCAGGTATTTACAACTGCGGAACTTTATAGCCTCACACTTTGATTGTTTCCCCCTGCTTCCCCCCACATCCCTATTAGATTCTATATTTTTTTGCAGGACTAGTTTTAAACAGGTTATAGGCAGGTTATATGATCTTCTTAGTCTCCATAATTCAGCAGCTTTAGACCTTCTCAAAAATAGGTGGGAAGAAGATTTGAACGAACAAATTCCAGAAGAAGTTTGGCAAAATATTATTCGCAGAATATATTCATCATCCATCTGTCAAAGACATGCTGTTATACAATTTAAAGTGGTACATCGACTTCATTGGTGTAAAGTTAGACTGTCCAGAATCAAACCTGATTTGGATCCGACCTGTGATAGATGCAAACAGGCTCCTGCAAGTTTATTACATTTATTTTGGACGTGTCCACGATTACTTAACTTCTGGCAATTTATTTTTGATACTTTTTCCAAAATTTTAGAAGAACCGATAGTCCCATCCCCCTTTATAGCATTATTTGGGGTCGCACCACCGGATGTCCAACTAAATAACTATAAATGCAACATGATGGCATATTGTACTTTGTTAGCCAGACGACTAATACTGTTTAAGTGGAAAGACCCTCTTCCTCCCACTTCCTCTCAGTGGATTAAAGACGTTATGCAATTTCTCAAACTAGAGAAGATCAGGTACTCGATTCAAGGGTCCGTACTGAGATTTTTTGCCATTTGGCAGCCCTTCCTAACATTCGTGGAAAACATGGAAGCTGGAAATGTAAGGCCATAATGTATAAATGTGTGTTGTTTTTTTTTGTTTTTGTTTTTGTGTTTTTTCTTTCTACAGGTCTGGTGGGGTGGGGTGGGTGGGGGGTTCAGGGGATTTGAGTTTGATATTGTAAACTTTGTATTACGAAATGAAAAACCTTGAATAAAGAAACCTTGGTTAAAAAAAAGTTTAAGGGGTTAATTTTGCACTTTTAATAAAGTTGAATAGAT
>NC_139652.1:3304839-3349839 GCF_964638095.1 Poromitra crassiceps
CCTCCTCCTCTCGCTCTAACAGAGTCGCAGTGTATCTTGACTGGTCTGCTGGCTCTCTGTCCTTCTACACAGTTTCCTCTGACAAACTGATTCACCTCCACACTTTCCACTCCAAATTCACTGAACCTCTTTACCCTGGGTTCCGTCTGTGTCATGTTGGTTCCTCAGTGTCTCTGTGTCAGATAGAGGAGTGATAGATAAACACACTGTGACCAAACACAAACACATAAAGTCACAATAGTGTTTTCTATGCAAGTTCATTGCTCATGTAGTTGTGAACAGACTGTGTGTGTGTGTGTGTGTGTGTGTGCGTGCGTGCGCGTGCGTGCGTGTGTGTGAACAGTAACATTTTTTAACATGCAACAATAACAGACATTTTAGTCTGAAAATAATAAGCATAAATGAAGAATGTTTGATCTGTATAGTTTGAAACAGAACTTGTTGACTTGAATATGTCATTATTGTTGTCTTTAAATAAAGCAGTGTATTATTGCTCTGTTGTTAAATCAGTTGAGTGATGAGATTTCAAACTATTTGGGACCCGTTTCTGGCCTACCTTGATGAGGTTAGGCCGGTCTTTCTCCCTTGTGTGGGATCCCACTCATTTATATATGTGTATATATATATTTACAAGCACAATTTATATATATTTACAAGCTGTATGTAACTGGTGGCAGTAGTGTATGTATGTTTTTTCTTTTTCTTTTCCTGTATCTGAGTTTGTTCATTTTTTTGTTTTTCTGTGTTCTAAAATTTTTTAATTGCTAAATAAAAAATAAAATAAAATGTGTATTTTTTATGTGTATTCACTTTATGTACTTTGATCCTTTTCTATCTTCTATTTCTTTGTTTTGATTTCCCTGAAATATATTTGTCTTTTATTGATTCTCTTTTTCATCCATTCGCTTTGGCAACACAGGAATGTTCTTGTCAACAAGCCAGTAAAACAGGTTGAGACTGAAGGAGAGAGAGAGACTCCCGCGCGTGGGGCCCGTCTCTCCCTCTCTCGCACGCGCTCTCTCTAGTGTGCGCGAGTCTCTCTGAGTGCGCGAGAGTCGAGAGAGAGAGAGAGAGAGAGAGAGAGACTCGCGCGCTAACAGAGCTACTACTCCATCTCGTGCAGGACGGCGCTCCTTTTACTTTCAGAGTAGAAACAAGAGAAAGCCAGCCAGCCTGCACACATGCTGTAGCGTGGCCAGTACAATCCACCAGAGGGCGACATTGTTCCACACAAACCCTCATCTTAAATAGAACAGATCATTGTCTCAAAGGTGACCTTACTGAAAACTGCATGTTTTATTTAATCGTATATTTTTTACATCATACACACAACATATAACCACACATACACAATATACATACAACCATTAACTTAAAGCAGAAACACAGCCAGCCTCTCTCCAGCTGGATGAAAGACAACCAACTCAGAGAAATGAGAGAAACTGTGGCAGAAAATAAACAATACAAATAATAAATGTGTATGAACTGAGTTAAATAAGATGAGTAGCTTACAGTTATTTATATGAGCCTGATGTATTTTATTATGTTAAGCACTGCATGCACCGACCACAGCCATTAACTGGTTGCATAATGCTATGTTATCAGGCCTGTAATGTAAAAGAGCAATAACATAAGAAGTTATTAGCCTATATATGAGCCAAGATGACATTATGTTACAGGGTCAAGATTTGATCACATTATTGGATTCTCATTAAGTTATGAGCTTTATTTTATTCAGTTTAATTGCATTATGGTGAATTATTAAGTTTTAGGTCAATTATTATTGTGCTTTCATGAGATGGATGTGGTATAGAATAAGATAAACTGCTGACTGCTGAGGAGACACAGTTAGTGGACTGGATGGATCAGAAAACTGTTAAATGACAAACAAACAAAGTAAATTCTTAGTGATGATTCCATTAGATGGTGCTGTTCTCTGTTCATGACTTTTCTAACACACTGATGTTTCACTCAGTTACTTAGAAAAGTTAGATTATAGGCTAATTCCTGAAAATGACATCTACTCTTCCCTCGTTAAAACTTACAGAGTCTATATGACTATGAATATGAATATGCAATATTTCATCTCAATGCTGAACACATCTTCTTCACTGTCAAGTCCATTGTCAGTGTCTGTGCACTGGGGGCTTCGAGATTCCACGTGACACTTTTGTAAATTGAATATTCGACAGGGATTGGCTTCCAAACTCTTTGTGATGTCACAAATCATGCTCGTAGGCCCGCCCCCTAAAACAAATGTTTTCAATCAGGTCAGAGAAACTTTTCACTTTCAGCAGTTGAATGTGAAAACAGCTTCTAGTGTCAAACTCTGCACAGACATCATTCTGTCCAGTGAAGCTCAGACATCCAACTGAAGGAACAAGAAGAAACACATTGTTTGACTTTAGGGGGTCTTGAACTTAAACTTGTTCCTATTTTACACAGTCAGTGCTTTCTGTCTGTTCTTTCCTTTAATCTGGATCTGGACTGTAAGTCTGACTTGAGAACAGCTGGAGCTTCAGATCATCTGAATGTACATCTGGATCTATGACATCATTCTGCTGTATCCATTTCCATACAGGATTCTCATGACGTCACTAGTGGGCAGTCTACATCAAGCCAGCAACAACAGAACCGGTAGTTGAATGATTTTGCTTTCACAGTAACAGCATCAAATTTGTCATGAATTATGAAGCATTTGTGTGCAGAAGAGTAAAAGTCCTGTCAAAACACTCATCACTCACCTGTCACATAGGTGACAGGCAGTGTTGGGCAAGTTACTTTCAAAATGTAATGTACTACATATTACTAGTTACTTTCATTTGAAAGTAATACGTTACTTTACAATATTACTTTCTGTGTAGAGTAACTTGTTACTTATTGCACTACTTTTGCATTACTTTTACCAAAACAACAGCAGCAGCAGAATGACGTCGCCGCCCCGGAACCATCCTGAAAATTCTATTATTCTTTTCTTTTGTTATTGTCATCTATAGTGGTTATTTGCATACAAACACACAGTTTGATTAGGAAATTATTGTAAACTCAATTTGTACGTTGAGTTACTTGACAAAGTAACTGGTATAATATTACTGAAATCCTATAAGTAATAAGTTATATTACTGAGTTACTGCTAAAAGTAATATATTACATGTAATATGTTACTTTTGTAATGAGTTATCCCCAACACTGGTGACAGGTGGCTAGCCGCTAGCTATATGCTAAACATCAGCTCCTCTCCAACTCCACACTTTCCCAATATGGTTCACTTCTGGCTCCAAAAAGACAAAATGGCAACAGTCAAAATGTCAAAATTTAGGCTTCAAAATCTCAAAACAGGAGTTCACAAACAAATAGGTAACGTCACCATGGCTAGGTCCACTATTTCCACTATTTTTATACAGTTTATGGTTTTAGCTAGCAGTCTATGTGTAACACTCATAAAACGTATGCAAAATAAATATGAAAACAAACTATAAGGGTGCACACAGTAACACTCATCAAATATATGCAAAACTAAATAGAGAGCCGCAGGGATGACGTATTTTTGTAGGCTGAATGCGGAAGTCCCGAACTTCCTGGTTCCACACTGTTTCTGTCTATGGGATTTTTGAATGGGTTTTTGGCGATATGCTTCAAATAATGTCTGTGGGCAACGCAAGTTTAATCAAACGCGAACCAAGGTTCAGCGGGATAATCTTCACACATGAGGACCACTTTCATGAGTTTTGTAGCGTAAATGCGAGCCCTAGAAGTAAAATGCTCGAGCTAAGCTAATCCTGAACTACACACTGTCGCATAGGCTTCACGTCACGTCAGCACTCAACCTGGACTGTTGTTGATGTGTGCACTGATTACCTCGGGCTGAACGGGGCTGAACCAGGTGAGGGAAAGAGAATTTCCGTGTTCGCCCTTTGAAGTGGTGACGTTATTGACGTATATATCCACATCGACTCAGCAGTGTAGTCTCATTTAGCCGTTTGCTAGCTAGCCGCCCGTTTAACGGCATGTAAAAGCTTCAAAACTCATAAAAGTGGTCTTCATGTGTGAAGATGATGTTACTAAACACTGGTTCGCGTTTGATTAAGCCAGCGTTGCCCAGAGAGATTATTAGAAGCATCGCGCCAAAAACCCATTCAAAACTCCCATAGGCGAAAACTGTATGGAACCAGGGGCGTTAGCATCGATGATTTCCGGACTCGTTACTGCGGCTCTCTATAGATCTACAGATTAGGTTTTATTTTGAAAGGTGTGATCGGAAGTAGTAGTATAGGATGTTCCCAGCAGCTTGACCGTGGTGTGGCACAGTCAGAGGAGCGGAGCTTCCTCTCTCTCTCTCTCTCTCACTTCAGTGTTTTCCAGCGGAGGGAGCAGCTACAGCGAGCCGCACTGAGCTGCAGCTCACACGGCCATGGCCTCCATCACCTGACAGGTCCTGTTCCTGGAGGACTCGGACCCGTAACCCGTTCATCTGCACAAACTTCCCCGAACCCAGGAGACCTCCCACGGTCAGCCTGGAGGAAAACCTGCCGCTCAGCGAGGCTGACGGGTGCACTAAGGCTACGTTCACACAGCCATCCTTAGTGCTTGAATCTAATCTTTTCCCCCCTAAGTGACTCAGATCAGTCTTTTTCATGACTGTGTGAACAGTACAAGTCACATTGAAAGTGGCTTTTTTAAAGACGACCTGGGCTACTTTCAAATGTGGTAAAACATCAGATTCGAATCTGATGTTTTTGAAAGTGACTCCGGTGTGAACAGACATCTGGCCCATATCTGACTTAATGCTTCAATGTGACTTCTTCTTCTTCTTCTGTTGAGTTTTATGGCAGTTGCCATCCTTAAATGGTGCATTACCGCCACCTACTGAATTGCTAAAACTATAGTGCAAATACAATATCAATAAAAAAGTGTCCACCCAAAATGCGCCCATTCACCCCAATATCCATACTGTGGCCCCAGACCAGTCGTCTAGGCCGAAGCGAACGCTTCCTTCAGCGTTTTCGTCAAGTCATCTCCCGAAATGTCTTCAATATCCAAAGATTTCCTGGCAGCGTCCACCACTTCAATGTGACTTTTACGTCATTCCAGAGGGACATTCGTCACTATTCTGCGCTGGCGGGAGGAGGGAGGGGGAGGACCAACACGCGGGCATTGAAATTAAACCGTGAACAACAGATGAAACCACATCATCAGCTACTGCCATGTTTACTGCTGTCTTCTTCCGGGTTTACGTAGAACAGCAGTGCGCTGCGTGTGACGTTATTGTTGTTGTTCTGTGCATGCGGGTCACTTCATGTCCGTGATCTGTTCACACTGGAGTCGGATATGGGCCACTTTTAAAAAGTCTGTGTGAACAGCCACACATAAAAATCACATGTGAGCATCAAGTCAGATTCAAGCACTAAGGATGGCTGTGTGAACGTAGCCTAACAAGCCGCACTTGTTGAGGGGGAGGGCGACGAGTCATCTTCTTCCTCGTCAATGCGACGTTTCTTGCCCTTGTCGAAAAAGCTTAAAAGTGAGCTCTGCTTCATGTCTTCTTGATTTGGCGCTGCGGCTGCATTCGTTTACTTTACTAGACAGCTTAGTAGTTAAAGCTCACACAGCTCCAGCTGAGCTGCAGTTCACTCCAACACCAGCACAACTAAAAAACAAAACAGAATCGCATCTGTCGTCTTGTTTACCAAATTCTAAAATTCAAACATGGTTGCTCAATTACAACCTGAAGACAATCTGTTGTCTGTCTCCTGGTTTCAAACCAAAGCATCTCCAGATGAGATGATGAACTCAAAAGGAACTCAAACGGTTTCAGGATGTTCCTCTCTACGTCAGCTGATCCGTTCTGTCCCACAGAGGCCATTTACACCTGGCATTAACATGTGTTTTCTGTGATCAGATTGCAATCAGATTGTGTTTTATCACTTGAAAGTACAGATGTAAACGCCCCCAAGACACATTGAAGAATATCAGGCTACTGTTCTGTATCTCTGTGAGGTTCCTCTGCTGTCTCTCTCCAGCTCAGCTTTAGTCTTGCTGTCATGATGCATGTGAGAGCTTCAGAAGAAGCCTGCAGTAAACCACACTCCTGTCTGCTCTGACTCACTCATCACTTGTTTTCAGTGTGAAACTTTTCATCAGCATCGTTCTGTTTGTGTTGTCAGATAACTGTTCAGCCATAAAAAGTCACTTGATTCAGGGTCACAACAGGAAGTAAGGTTTTGACATGAATATAATGACGCCAAAATAACAAACGACTAACGAAGCCCCCAACTTTTTGTGGGTAAAATTTTGAAAATGCTTTCCGCTCCCTGAAACCCTCTAATAAACAGATAACAGAAATAGGATTATGTCACATGTGACCAACATTCGTTAAGCATTCAGTTACATTTTAACCGTTTATGACAAATGTAATTAATTCTCAAAAATAACAATGCATGTGACTATGTGACTATGTGAATAATAGATAAATAACTGTATGCTGTAAAGTTTGCTTTGGGAGCTAGCCTCAAGTGTCCATTCGAGGAACTGCAGTGTTTGGCACTTCTGTGTTTGCTTCATTCTTCAGCCCCGAAGGCTGCTACTTGGTTTAAATGTGTTTTCTAACATGAGTCCTGTCTGTCTGTGTGTCTGTCTGTGTGTCTGTCTGTCTGTCTGCCTGTCTGTCTGTCTGTCTTCCTGTCTGTCTCTCTGTCTTCCTGTCTGTCTGTCTTCCTGTCTGTCTGTCTGTCTGTCTTCCTGTCTGTCTGTCTCTGTTTCAGGAATTTACTTCAAAATCAGGACGATAGAGCTGGACGCAAGAAAATCATGCTTCAGATATGGTGAGTCTCGGCGTACGAGTAAGACAGAGAGTGAGCGAATGCCTCTCTCTCTCTCTCTCTCTCTGCAGCTGTCTGTTGGAGAGGGAGTGCACATTCTCTTTGTTGTAGTGGGGCTCAAAACAGCACCTATAGGTCGCTTCCGGAAAGAAGCGCCAAAATTGGCACAAATACTCCTTGTGGACTGTTATTTTAATAAAAGTAATTGGCCACGCAGAAATTTTATTTTTTTCCAAGATGGCCGCCATTTCCAGCCTGAAAACACTATTTTGGGGGCAACTTTGGGTAGAATTTTCCAATATGAATGATCTTGTTATCAAACCATACATTTATGACCACAGAGAAGCCAGATTTATTCCATGAAAATTTCAAAATGGCTGCCATTTCAAAGATGGCTGCCATTTCAGCAATTTTTACCATAGGATTTCACTGTGCAGGGCGATTTTGATGATTCTGGTGTCAAATGACAAGTTTTTAACTATGGAAATTTAAAAATTATACATCAGAAATCATTTGTATATCTCCTTTTACCATTTACTCTGCATATCTTTTCAAAGTAATGTGAAAATATGCATAAACAACAGTATTTTAGCACAACTTTTATTAGAAATGTATAGGAAATTGACATTTTATTTTCACAGGGAGCGATTATTTGGTTACAATTGAATATGCATAAGCTATAAATAAATAAATAAATACATTAACTCATTGAGTGCCAATGACGACAATCGTCGTCAATTTGAATACTAACGTAGAGTGCCAATGACGACGATTGTCGTCAATTGCGTTTTTTGACGGTGGGACGTGGATCAATGCCTAATACATCTCCTGTAAAATTTTGGGGCATGTTGAATGTGTATAACCTATTTTACCGACCCATTAGGTGGCGACAGTGCTCTCCAGATTAGAGAAAGTTGAGTAAAAACAGCAGAAAAAGCCGTGATGAAACCATTCTCATGAGAATGGTTTGGCTTTTCGCTGTCGCGCTGGGAGCCGGCGCACAACGGTGGGGGGCTCCGAAAATAGACTCTGGGTCCAGCACACTTTGAAACGCGCAGCAGAAAGCCCAGAATCGGACGCAGCTTCATCCCAGCTCACAACCGAAACCCCAGAAACGAGCGAGCCCGATCCAGACTCCCCCGACGAGCGGCCGCCATCCGAACGTGGATCCGCAAGCAGCAGAGACTCGCCTGACAAGCAGCAGAGCGAGCAGAGCCACCAGAGACACACCCACGGAGGAGGAGTTTGCAGTAGAGGGGGGTGGGGGTGCTGTTATATTGAAGGAAATTACTGTTCAGATGTTTCAGGTCAGAAAATATTAGCTTCAGACTCAGTGATTTGCTTGAAATGCTTCATTTCACAAAAGGCTCAATATCTCAGCTTCTAGATGGAAACGCCTGTTGTTGCTGTTTTTGACCTATCTTCTCCGGCTGATAACTAAAGAACGGAAAATGATATCAATAAACTTTTTTTTGCTGCTGATACAATAGAGTCTCATCGTTCTTTGTGCGTGTTCGGTGTTTACATAGTAATATCACACAATATTCTGTGGGCCTCGAGAAATCACTGAAACCGCTCTGAAACTCTGGCACTGGGAGCGTCCGTTCTCCAAAAGTGGCTGGCACTCAATGAGTTAATCTATTAATTAATAAAGTACATTTGATCTAATAATTACCACTTTTATAAATGGACACCTTGCTGTAAAGTAATTACATACATTTTTGCTAAAACAATAAATAGCTTTGAAAGAATGAGAGTCAAGGTGGGGACAGGAAATCAATGAGGGGGGGGGCGGTCATCTCCTGAGTGTCCTGCAGGTGGTGCAGGCTGGCGCTGGAGTAGTCCTTGACACTACAGCTGCTAGGCAGGCTGACCCCTGAGTTGCTCATGTTGCTGGTGCTCCGCTCCAAGTAGCCCAGCTAAAATACTGTTGTTTATGCATATTTTCACATTACTTTGAAAATATATGCAGAGTAAATGGCAAAAGGAGATATACAAATGATTTCTGATGTATAATTTTTAAATTTCCATAGTTAAAAACCTGTCATTTGACACCAGAATCATCAAAATCGCCCTGGACAGTGAAATCCTATGGTAAAAATAGCTGAAATGGCAGCCATCTTTGAAATGGCAGCCATTTTGAAATTTACATGGAACAAATCTGGCTTCTCTGTGGTCATAAATGTATGGTTTGATAACAAGATAATTCGTATTGGACAATTCTACCCAAAGTTGCCCCCAAAATAGTTTTTTTGGGGCGGGAAATGGCGGCCATCTTGGAAAGATCGAGATTTCTGCGTGGCCAGTTACTTTTATCAAAATAACAATCCACAAGGAGTATTTGTGCAAATTTTGGCGCTTCTTTCCGGAAGCGACCTATTTTACATTGAAAGTGCATTTTTTGAGCCCCACTATTGTTAACGAGGCGCATGCAGAGGTTTGGCCGTTAAGAGCTTCACTGCATTTACACCGGTTTAGTTTGAACACTGAACACAATCTGAACCAGCAGAATACACCTTATCAGCTGGAAACAGCTCAGTGGAAGAGAGATGCTATTTGGATAGCATACATTTGTATTTGTCAATGTATTTGTTTTTGTGTGTGTTTATCTGTTTGTTTGTTTGTTTGTTTGTTTGTTTGTTTGTTTGTTTGTTTGTTTGTTTTTAATCAGGAAAACGATTGTAAGACACTATTTGAAATGTAATGTGATGGCTTGAAATTGAATGTAATTATTATTGATTAGACCTATAAGTCCATAAACGACTAATTTCAAATTCAGTTTCCCCAATTCAGATTGAGCTCTCTGCTTATTTGCTTGCTTCTGCTAACTTTCCGAAGACCCTGGACGTGTATCTCAGTGTGCTGCTCAATGAATCATTTTTTTCTCTCCAGAAAACAGAATTTTAAATGATAGTTAAAAGGTAAAGTTAGATAATAATTGTATTCAGTTTCAAGATGCTGCTCTCATTGTTTGAACTCAAGAGTATTTCCAAATGACTTACCGTAGTCTAAAAATAATCGTCAGATTAATCAATAATGAAAATAATCGTTAGTTGCAGTCCTACTCAGCATTGGTTACGTGTCCCACATTGTCCCACACAAACATACTCATTGTCCCACATTTGGTTTTGTGGGATCTGGTCACCCTAGCTGTAGCTGGAGGTACTGATGCTGTCTCCGGTCACTTTAGCTGTAGCTGGAGGTACTGATGCTGTCTCCGGTGACCCTAGCTGTAGCTGGAGGTACTGATGCTGTCTCCGGTCACTTTAGCTGTAGCTGGAGGTACGGATGCTGTCTCCGGTCACTTTAGCTGTAGCTGGAGGTACTGATGCTGTCTCCGGTCACTTTAGCTGTAGCTGGAGGTACGGATGCTGTCTCCGGTCACCCTAGCTGTAGCTGGAGGTACTGATGCTGTCTCCGGTCACTTTAGCTGTAGCTGGAGGTACTGATGCTGTCTCCGGTCACCCTAGCTGTAGCTGGAGGTACTGATGCTGTCTCCGATCACTTTAGCTGTAGCTGGAGGTACTGATGCTGTCTCCGGTCACTTTAGCTGTAGCTGGAGGTACTGATGCTGTCTCCGGTCACCCTAGCTGTAGCTGGAGGTACTGATGCTGTCTCCGGTCACTTTAGCTGTAGCTGGGGGTACTGATGCTGTCTCTGGTCACCCTAGCTGTAGCTGGAGGTACTGATGCTGTCTCCGGTCACCCTAGCTGTAGCTGGAGGTACTGATGCTGTCTCCGGTCACCCTAGCTGTAGCTGGGGGTACTGATGCTGTCTCTGGTCACCCTAGCTGTAGCTGGAGGTACTGATGCTGTCTCCGGTCACCCTAGCTGTAGCTGGAGGTACTGATGCTGTCTCTTCCTGCAGGGACACAGCGGGCCAGGAGAGGTTCAGGATCATCACAACAGCCTATTACAGAGGCGCCATGGTAAGACCCGCCCCCTTCCTCCTCACTCTTTAGTTTAGAGACAATCACTAATAGAGACACTGTGGAGCGCGTCATCATTCAGAAACCAACCACGCCCAAAACCTGACTCTGTAGCACCTTCCTATCCTTATCTATGGTCATTATCCCACTAAACTCACTAACCATGAGTGGCTGGCTGACTGACTGACTGACTGACTGACTGACTGACTGACTAACTGTTAAGGCCTAAACATGGTCGTCCGTCAGAGCCTCGCCCCGCCCTCCCCGTATGACGGCGGGTGGAGCGCCGTCCTACGGGGAGGGGGCGCCGTCGGCTGACGGGGGCTGCTCGAAAATGTGACTCAGCGCCGACGATACGTGCGTGACGTCAGCTGCAGGAGAGTTGTGACTGGCCGTTGCCTTGGCTCATCATTGTAAAGTCGCCTTTCAAAGCATGACGTTAGATTATAACGAACTAGTTGTGTGGCTTAGCCTTCCCAAATGTTGAGGGTCGTTTTTTAGAATGTAATACATAGAATTGGGAACGTTACATTCAATTTCATTCAGACTGCCTGGCACACAATCTCCGCCATTTTCACACGGAGCTTCCACAGGAGGAGGGAGGGTGGGAGGAGGGAGGGCGTAGTGGCGTCCGAGCATGTAGGGCTCGCTGGCGCTGCCAGACGGCGAGACGGCTCCAATTCGAGGCGGACGGACGACCATGTTTAGGCCTTTAGGGAGAACAGAGAGTGTGTGTGTGTGTGTGTGTGTGTGTGTGTGTGTGTGTGTGTGTGTGTGTGTGTGTGTGTGTGTGTGTGTCAACAGGTCAGACACCGGTCAGCTTAATGTACTTAACATTAAAAGACAGAAATGGTGACAGATAAGGATAAGGAACAGATATTGAAATACAATACACATATATAAAATACAATACACATATATAAAATACAATACACATATATAAAATACACTACACATACATCAAATACCCTTTCAACCACACAAACAACACACTGAATTAAGACAGATAAAGGACATAAAAAGACATTAGAACCAATACAAAAACAATAAAGAGATAATACAATTCTGATTAAAAAGATAAAAAGACGTTAAAGATTAAAAAAATAAAATAATAATATATAATACCTAAAAGTAATGTTAGCAAGGAATTAGAAGTTATTCTACTGTTGACCTCATTGTGGATATGAGTGGGTGCTAAATGTAACTGTAGTCTCTGTCAGTGTGTGAGCTGTAACATACAGCTGCTTGCCTCTCTGAGCGCCCCCCGGGGGTCAGGGGGTGAATGCCAGTAGGCCGGGCGCTTCCCGCTAATGTCACGCTTCATGATGTCACTTCCTGTGAAATCACTTCCTGTCTGTTGTGCTGCAGGGCATCATGCTGGTTTATGACATCACCAATGAGAAGTCCTTCGACAATATCAAGAACTGGATACGCAACATCGAGGAGGTGGGCGGAGCTTTCACTACACAATACAACCAGCGGTGGAAGAAGTACTCCGATCATTTACTCAAATAAAAGTAGAAATACCACAGTATAGAAATCACTGACATTTAATGGTAGAAATACCCTGTTACAAGTCAAAGTAAAGTAAACCTAACCCTAACCCTTACAAGTAAAAGTGCTGCATTCAAAACTTTACTCAAGTAAAAGTACAAAAGTATTACCATCAAAATATACTTAAAGTCATCATGCAGAATGGCCCATTTCACAATAATATAGTTTATATTATGGGATTATAATCTATAATTTGATAGATTAATGCACATATGATTTTAATATTGGAGCTGGTAAAGGTGGGGCTAATTTTAATTGTTTTATTTACTGCTGTGTAGCTTAATCTATAATAATAATAATAAGATATATCTTATTTATTGATAAGATTTTGGATCAACCATTTTGAATCTGTACATTAACTAGTAACTCAATTTATGAAATAAAGGTAGCCTAGTGAAAAGTACAATATTCTCCTTGTGGAGTAGAAGTATAAAGTAGCATAAAATGGAATTAATGAAGGAAAGTACTAGAACATCAAAGTTGTACTTTAGTACAGTACTTGAGTAAATGTACTTAGTTACTTTCCCCCACTGAATACAACACAACAGCATCTGTACTGTAGATACCTTTATCCAAAGCTCCTGATATCACCATAGTGCTCGGTGGGAATTAAACCAACCTGCTCTTTGCTCTCCTCATACACTGAGCAGTCATAAACGACTGTTCCTGTTAGACTAGTGGTTGCATAAGTAGTCATAACTTCTTATACAAATTCCATGGTCTAGTGCTGCCATCTTGTGGCTGGTGGTGTTTTACATTGGTTTTGCATCAATCTGGGAACCCAGAGTCTATTTTCTTATTTGAAAAAATAGACTGCGACAGCCCTACCTTTGTTCCCGGCTTCCTGTACAGCGTGCCTCTCCTGCCACCATCACTTCCTTTTCCGCGTCCATTCCGGCTATTCGCTAATAACGTTCACGCAAAAACACACTGCATAGAAGACGTCAACTCATCTCACAACAGCAGTGGAGTTGCTATTCAGACTGTAAACAGTGGGACGTGGGATTTAAGGCTTCCTGCTTCTTATATGCTTACATGTGTATAGATATTAAATTTGATACCTAACTTCGTAAATGTGTGTGGATTTACGTCACTTAGCTTTCGGTTGGGAACTCCGTATAAAAACACTGGAAATTGCGAGTGACAGAGTGGCTGGAATTGTAAACAGTTCCATTAGTTTCCTGTAAGAATGCCCATGATGATGGAATGATCCAATAGAAAAGACAGAAGAGCTACGTGAACATCGTCAGCATTCCCTCTGCTGTGTTTGTGTTTTCCCAGCATGCATCTGTGTTTGTGTTTTCCCAGCATGCATCTGTGTTTGTGTTTTCCCAGCATGCATCTGTGTTTGTGTTTTCCCAGCATGTGGAGAAACAGACGTGGAGAGAATGATCCTGGGCAACAAGTGTGATATGAACGACAAGAGACAAGTGTCCAAGGAGAGAGGAGAGAAGGTCTGTGCCTTTCTGTCTGTACTGTGTTCCTGTCTGTGTGAGGAGAGAAGGTCTGTGCCTTTCTGTCTGTACTGTGTTCCTGTCTGTGTGGAGAAGGTCTGTGCCTTTCTGTCTGTACTGTGTTCCTGTCTGTGTGGAGAAGGTCTGTGCCTTTCTGTCTGTACTGTGTTCCTGTCTGTGTGGAGAAGGTCTGTGCCTTTCTGTCTGTACTGTGTTCCTGTCTGTGTGGAGAAGGTCTGTGCCTTTCTGTCTGTACTGTGTTCCTGTCTGTGTGGTATAGGGATGTAAGGAGATGAAATGTCACAGTACGGTATCCACCAAAATATCACAGTATATATACGGTATTTCACTGTATTTTATTATTATTAAAGATATTATGGCCCATCGGAAGAAAAAACAAACTATAAAATATAAAATATATGACACAGTCTGGTGAAAGGTAAAAAGAAAAGTAGGTAACCGTGAAATCGCACAATTCAAGATACAAGTTTGTTTTTCGACACATTTTTTTCTGTTTTTCATATTACACAAATTTAGATGTTGAAGAACACACTCAATGTAACAAACAACAGTTTTAGGATCAGTAAATACTTGTAATTTGTGAGCAAACTAAGCTTGTTCAAGGCAAACCCAAGTTTATTCTGAATCACAGCAGTGTTCAAATACAAGCTGCCTGCTCAGTAAAACTCTTTCCTGGACAAATGATTCAGTTCAGACACTTTGCATTATTACATATGACATAAATAATAAGACACAAGGTAGAACATGGTCAATGGTGAACCGTGAACAATGGATATTGCAAATGAAAATGTGATGACTGTAATCTTGGATTATAATCACAGTTTGTCTTCTTTGGTGCAGTTGGCAATACATTAGATAGATAGATAGATAGATAGATAGATAGATAGATAGATAGATAGATAGATAGATAGATAGATAGATAGATAGATAGATAAATAGATAGATAGATAGATAGATAGATAGATAGATAGATAGATAGATAGATAGATAGATAGACCAGCGCACCCAAAACATATAAATGTTATGTTTTGGTGTGGTCCTTTTTGAGTCAAGTCAAGTGTTTTTTCAAGTGTGTCTTTTCTTCTTCTTCAAGGTTTTAGGTTTTTTAGGTTTTATTTATTTATTTTATATAATTTATATTAGGCTATATATCAAATCTAAAATAAGAAGAGTCAATATTTACAGTGCACAGCCGCTTGGATAAATACACAACTTATACAAATTGAATAATACAATGTATTTTAAATCCTGTTAGAAATCAGAATTTGTATTAAATGTAGCTGTAATCTTGTTTTTTCTATACCTGTCAGGGATTACAGTGTATCCTGATTAACCTGATTACATGTAATCACTTCCAAAGGTGCCACAACAACACCATAGAGAGCCAAAGGCACACCCACTTCCGGGTTAGGCATACGCACCAAGATAATTTCATCCACCATTTATTTTCCCATAGACATTTCGTAAAATGCTTATAAACATAGTTTTACTTAGTCAAACCAAGCGATTCAATAATATTTAGAATCAGGAAAGACCATGGAACATGTCACTGATTTTGTTTTTTTTATCTGATATTTTTTATGTTTTGGTCTGAGTGACATGTTCTATGGTCTGCCCTGATTCTAAATAGAGCTGAATCGTTTGATCCGACTAAGTAAATCTATTTTATAAGCATTTTACGAAATGTCTATGGGAAAATAAATGGCGGATGAAATCTCTTGGTGTGCCTAACCCGGAAGTGGGCGTGATGTTGGCTCTCTCTACAGGCGGAGCAAGCAAACTGTTAAAAGTGAAAGTAAAGTATAAAGTGTGTCGCAGTTAACTATTAGTTTTTCTTATTGAAAGACTGTGTGTATTTTGTCATACCTGACAGTTTCGACTGCTGCTTCCTGCAGTCTTCCTCAGAGACGTCACGTGATGTTGTTGTGACGTGCTGTATGGCTGGTTTATGAGGGGTTGGCCATTCCACCTGGATAGGTGGGATGACCTACCTGTGTCGCAGTTAATTCAGACTGACTCCATTTTGCGAGAGCAGAACAGGAGAGACACGGCTGAAGCAGGGTGGGTGTTACAGTATTACTACATTATTATTCCTATATAGGCATATTATTCAGTCACCTTTATGATCCCAAAATAGGAGACTTATGCTAAATTATTTCTGATCGTATTTTGTGTATGCTCTCGATGGTATGATGTCACCATTTTCATAGTTAGAACGTCCCTGTTTCTTGTCAAAGTCTCTGAGTCAGTGTGTCTGTGGTCTTCTCCTGCATTCACCTGCCTGTTTTCTCTCTCAAAGTAACGCTCATAGAAAATATGTCATAGTGAGATAATGACATCAGTAAAACAAAGAGGGAAGTTGATGTGGGCGGTGCTGTACTTCACAGAAGGCCTACATGACGCAGTTTATTAAACCGTTAAATTAACCCAGTTTTATTCCATCTGTGTCTGAGACTCTGCGAGATGAGCGTCTTTCAGTCACATGGCTCCTCATAAAGAGAGAAACGGCTGGTTGACTTTCTGCAGGCAGATCAGGACTTCAGAGCGGGGTGGTAAACTGATCTGTGTCATATTAAGGCCTACAGAGGGCCTACTGTAGCCTACATGCGTCGACTTGCCTACAGCGTCTGACTGGTCCGCGTGTGTTGTGTCATCAGCTCTGACTGAGGGCGGGCTGATTTCTCCTAAACCAGCTGACAGTCACAGAGCCACAAACCAGCCACAGAGGGGCGCTGTTGCACATGACATCCTACAGACAGGATCTGCTTAAAAATGACAGTCTTTGACAAAAATGCAATTTTCTCATTCAAGACAAGTGTTGATATATAAAAAGGAAAGAATGAATTAAGCTAGAATTAAAATAGTCTGTGTGTGTGTGTGTGTGTGTGTGTGTGTGTGTGTGTGTGTGCGTGCGTGCGTGCGTGCGTGCGTGCGTGCGTGCGTGCGTGCGTGTGTGTGTGTGTGTGTGTGCATGTGTGTGTGTGTGTGTGTGTGTCAGAGAGAGTGTGACATTCAAATAGCAGGGAGGACAGTAAGAGTGGTGTGGTGGGGGTTGGTGGGCATCCGTTTGCCTTCGATGTGGGTGAGCAGAGTTCCCAGCGTTTCTAAAGAACAAACGTGAGTTACATTTATTTATTTTTGCATATTAAACAATGACCAAACCATTTTACTAACAACAACAAAGTGGTTTTCTCTGCCTAAACTAGACCATGACCTTAACCCATACACCTTAACCCTATCCTTAACCAAGTTATATGGTTTACCTCTCAGACTGACTGAAGTAAGTAAAGTAAGTATATAAGTAAGTGAGTAAAGTTTATTTGTATAACACCTTTCACAGATACAAGATCACAAAGTCCAGAAGATGAGTAAGGAGGAGGAAGAGGAGGGCAGAGCAGAGTCTCCAGTACCCAGCTGTCTGTCTATGAAGACTGACTGGTCTAAAGATGCTCCTCCATACTTCAGTAATGAACCTGGACCTTCAGACACAAGGTAAGAGGACTGGTTATACTGGGAGTCTACCTGATCAAACTTGAGTAATATTGATGAAGGAAAAATGTTGTGAAGTTGTGAAAAACATTAGAGGGAATCACATTTGAGGGAATCCAGCTTGCTTGCAAGGTTAACAGTAGTGTCATTAAATCATAATTATAACAGCAACCAAATCAATGCTGTGCATAATTATAACCAAATCAATGCTGTGCATAATTATAACCAAATCAATGCTGTGCATAATTATAACCAAATCAATGCTGTGCATAATTATAACCAAATCAATGTTGTGCATAATTATAACCAAACCAATGCTGTGCATAATTATAACCAAATCAATGCTGTGCATAATTATAACCAAATCAATGTTGTGCATAATTATAACCAAATCAATGCTGTGCATAATTATAACCAAATCAATGCTGTGCATAATTATAACCAAATCAATGCTGTGCATAGGCTGTTTTCTATAACAACTCAAATCACATGAAACGTTGCTGCTCTTGCTGCACATAGGAAGAATACAATTTCAATCCAATGGCTGCACCATCTCACCAGATACGACGGTCGGATGATAAAAAGTTAATATTGCTGTTTTATTTCAAACAAACTAAGTTGTGTATAAAATTATAAAAGGCTGAACTTGTGGATGATCAGTGGAGGGCAGATCGTTTTTTTTACAAGTTCAGGGGGAGAGGAGGGCAGAGAGGATAATGCCAGGGAGGGCAGTTGACTTTTTTAATGATATATCATATTTTACCCCACGTAAATATCAGACAGTCCCGTATAACTAATAATGATATGCATAAAACATTTGTGTTTCCAGAAGTCAGCACCACAGACAGAGAGCAGAGTCTCCAGTACCCAGCTGTCTGTCTATGAAGACTGACTGGTCCAAAAATGAACCTCCATACTTCAGTAATGAACCTGGACCTTCAGACACAAGGTAAGAGGACTGTTATACTGGGAGCCTACCTGATCAAACTTGAGTAATATTGATGAAGGAAAAATGTTGTGAAGTTGTGAAAAAAGTTGTGACGAGCAGTAGACAGATTATTCACTGAATCCATATGAAACAGAGTTATTAGATAAATCACATTCAGGTCAGAAAAGGTCCATAGCATAGCACACTGACAACACGTCCACAAATCACTTGTCCTCAGGAATTAGTTACTAAACTCTTGACACCATGTAAATTTCAGCTGGTAAATTGCTCCTGACGTACAGTACACAGACAACCAGTCGCCCCCCGCGCGCAAGACGAATGCGCGACCCGGGCTCCCCTCTCTCAATAGTGGGGTGAATCTCTTTCTCACACCGGTGTTACGGTAAAAGCTGTGCCCACGGGGGTGTTTGCCCGGGAAGAGGAAACCAAATCATTATGGGATTCATAGTTGAGTGTAACACCGCCAGTATCCACCATCAAAGGCATTTATTTGGGTCAGGAGCCGTGAAGATGACTTAATTTACAAAAATGCCTTTTCCTCCGCTTTCTGGTCACAGACTGCTGTTTTTGGTGAAAACGACCTACATTCAGGTGTCGATAACTAAAGAACGGATGAAGATAGAATCAAACTTGTTTTTCTCCTATGAAAGTCGAGGCTCTCTTCTTTCCTTTGGGATATTCAGTCTGTACGTAGTCATAGAAGAAAATATTCTGTGGGTCTTGGAAAATTAATGAAAAAGATCAAAAACCCTGGCAGTGGCTGGTGACTTTTCCTCTGAACCTCTGGCGGAGAATGAGTTAAAACGGACCATCATCCCAAAAAGCAGAGCCGTTGAGTTCGACCACCTCTGAAAACATGTTGCCTTTTCTTTTGATTTGCAGAGTTCAGCACCACAGACAGAGAGCAGAGTCTCCAGTACCCAGCTGTCTGTCTATGAAGACTGACTGGTCCAAAAATGATCCTCCATGCTTCAGTAATGAACCTGGACCTTCAGACACAAGGTAAGAGGACTGGTTATACTGTAATGAAGAAATGTTATTTGATAAGCTACACTATTGTAGTGAAAACATATCGCCTTTTCGTTTAATTTGCAGAAGTCAGTTCCAGCACCACAGACAGAGAGCAGAGTCTCCAGTACCCAGCTGTCTGTCTATGAAGACTGACTGGTCTAAAAATGATCCTCCATGCTTCAGTAATGAACCTGGACCTTCAGACACAAGGTAAGAGGACTGGTTATACTGTAATGAAGAAATGTTATTTGATAAGCTACACTATTGTAGTGAAAACATATCGCCTTTTCGTTTAATTTGCAGAAGTCAGTTCCAGCACCATGGACAGAGAGCAGAGTCTCCAGTACCCAGCTGTCTGTCTATGAAGACTGACTGGTCTAAAACTGAACCTCCATACTTCAGTAATGAACCTGGACCTTCAGACACAAGGTGAGAGGACTGGTTATACTGGGAGTCTACCTGATCAAACTTGAGTATTGAAGGAAAAATGTTGTGAAGTTGTGAAAAAAGTTGTGATGAGCAGTAGACAGATTATTCAATGAATCCATATGAAACAGTTATTAGAGAAATCACATTCAGGGCTTCACATTAACGTTTTTGCCTGCACATGCACGGTTACTTTGTGGCTCTTTTTCAAAGGTTACATGACGTCACTTGCCACCCAGAAATGCGGAACCCCGCGGCAGTTAATAGTATGAGTTGTGCCAAACAAACGTTAATATTTTGACATTCTGAGTGAGAGCAGAAGTAGCTCAAGAGTTTGATGTATAATATATGCATGCTGTGTTAAAGTTGTGTGAACTGTCACAGTTTTTATAATGTAAACAGAGTTAACTGGCTAGAGTCAGACACTCACGCCTCGTGCCACTTGGGCTGCATAGGGTTCCATTGCCGTTGCCACCCAGTGACGTGTTTTTTTGACCAAAATGCTGCTCGGCTGATCCCTCGTATACCACGGTGGTTATACCACATGTCTAAATGATGATGTAATGATATGAATATGAAAACATTACTGGTGATGGGCGCACCTGCACATATACAACATGCCTTTCTGTGCATATAGGTCTTTGAAGAATATCGTTCTCATAATGTTGTGTAGGTTAAATCAGGCTTGCAGTCACGTAATGGAGGAGCGACAGTAAAGAAAAACTTCAACTATGGATCAATATCATCAGCTATAGCCAATTTCACCTGTCTCATTGTGATTTACATTAAATGGCACTATATGATCATGATATCTGTCCATGGAGGTACAGTAGAGCCACACTATTTCACCAGATACGACGGACGGGTGATAAAAAGTTATCGCTGTTTTATTTCAAACAAAGTTGTGTATAAAATTATAAAAGGCTGAACTTGTGGGTGGGGGAGGGCAGATTATTTTTATAGGTGCGGGGGTGGGGCAGAGAGAAAATAATATAAATGTCAGGGAGGGCAGTTGATTTTTCTATGATATATCATATTTTACCCCACGTAAATATCAGTCCTGTGCTAGACCTAATGGTATGTATCGAACATTTGTGTTTCCAGAGGTCAGCACCACGGACAGAGAGCAGAGTCTCCAGTACCCAGCTGTCTGTCTATGAAGACTGACTGGTCCAAAACTGAACCTCCATACTTCAGTAATGAACCTGGACCTTCAGACACAAGGTAAGAGGACTGTGATACTGGGAGCCTACCTGATCAAACTTGAGTAATATTGATGAAGGAAAAATGTTGTGAAGTTGTGAAAAAAGTTGTGACGAGCAGTAGACAGATTATTCACTGAATCCATATGAAACAGAGTTATTAGATAGATCACATTCAGGTCAGAAAAGGTCCATAGCATAGCACACTGACAACACGTCCACAAATCACTTGTCCTCAGGAATTAGTTAGTTCCTAAACTCTTGACACCGTGTAAATTTCAGCCGGTAAATTGCTCCTGACGTACAGTACACAGACAACCAGTCGCCCCCCGCGTGCAAGACGAATGCGCGACCCGGGCTCCCCTCTCTCAATAGCGGGGTGAATCTCTTTCTCTCTCTTTCTTTCTCTGTGTTACAGTAAAAGCTGTGCCCACGGGCGTGTTTGCCCGGGAAGGGGAAACCAAATCATTATGGGGTTCATCAGGCGCGGACTGCATAAGTGGGCACGTCGAGCAAATGCCCGGTGGCCTGGCCTGGCCTGCAAAAAAAAAAAAAAATTTTTTTTTAGTAATATGAGTAGGCTATGAGTATAGTATGAGTATGAGCAAAAAAAAAAAAAAAAAAATTGGTGCCCGCAGTCAGGCCACTCACTGAACAGCAGGCCAGGCGCCGCCTACTGGTTTACTAGTGGTTTTATTATTTTATAGCCATTTTCACACATGCGTACAGGAACATTGCCTGTAAATCAATATCGGCCATTTCCCGGAATTTCCCTTCACACCTGAGGGCTCACATGTGTGAATATAGCAGTCAAATTACCTGTATTTGAGGGGGGTCGGGGGGGGGCACTGCAGAGCGGGTGGGGACTTGGATGGGGAATCGTCCTTATTTTGGGGGTCGGCAAAACTCTGATGGTGAAATAAGTTTGCTTGTCACACAAAAAATCACACTCGTTTAACTTAAGAGGGCATGTTGTATCCTTCACATTCGCTAACCAGTCCTTGAACTGAAATATTTGAAGAAGTTTGGATCTGTGTCTGAGAGAAATAGCCTGGCTGGTTCGATGTTTATACGTTCACCTGCGTCGCGTTGAAGCACTTTTTACAGACTGGCTTTGTTTGATGTGTCCGGGCTTGCCTTCGCTGTCAGCAACGTAAGTAAGCAAAATACTTCCACATTTCGCTTCGTGCATTTGCTTTCTCAACAAGCGTTGGGCGGCTTCAGACTAGAAGCCGCTGCCATTTTCGCTGTGTCCTGTGTGTCGGGCTGCTGACTGAAGGACTGGCCAGAGAGAGCAGAGAGGGGAGGGGGGAAATCTGCACGCCCACACATGAAGCAGACATACCGCTCTTCTGACAACCTCCAAAGTGGTGAAATGTCCGCGATGACGGGGTCGCGCTTATACCGGAAAACAATTTTCACACATGAAAGGCATAGACCACTTTCTGGTCATTTCCCGGTATAAAGCGCATGTGTGAAAATGGCTTATTAGTTAGTCTGAAGTAATAATTACACTTCAGGGTTAAAGTGGGTGCATCTCATTGTAAAATTGGACTCGGCCCAAATCTGGCTTCAAACGGCCCAAATCTGGCTTCAAACGACCCAAATCTGGCTTCAAACTACGCAAATTGGGCTTCAAACGGCCTAAATTGGGCTTCAAACGGCCCAAATTGGGCTTCAAATGGCCTAAATCGGGCTTCAAACGGCCCAAATTGGGCTTCAAACGGTCCAAATCTGGCTTCAAACGACCCAAATCGGGCTTCAAACGGCCCAAATTGGGCTTCAAACGGCCTAAATCTGGCTTCAAACGGCCAAAATATGGCTTCAAACGGCCTAAATCGGGCTTCAAACGGCCCAAATTGGGCTTCAAACGGTCCAAATCTGGCTTCAAATGCCCCAAATCGGGCTTCAAACGACCCAAATCGGGCTTCAAACGGCCCAAATCGGGCTTCAAACAGCCCGAATCGGGATTCAAACGTCCCAAATTTTTCCCCGGCGACCTTCGGTCAGCGGCACGCGCATCGGCCCGTTTCAGCCTGGCCTGCTTGGTATCTAATGCCCGGCCTGAATTATGATCCCAGTCCACCCCTGGAGTTCATAGTTGAGTGTAACACCGCCAGTATCCACCATCAAAGGCATTTATTCGGGTCAGGAGCCGTGAAGATGACTTAATTTACAAAAATGCCTTTTCCTCTGCTTTCTGGTCACAGACTGCTGTTTTTGGTGAAAACGACCTACATTCAGGTGTCGATAACTAAAGAACGGATGAAGATAGAATCAAACTTGTTTTTCTCCTATGAAAGTCGAGGCTCTCTTCTTTCCTTTGGGATATTCAATCTGTACGTAGTCATAGAAGAAAATATTCTGTGGGTCTTGGAAAATTAAAGGTCCCATTCCGTGCAAAAGCTGTTTTTACTTGTAAATGCATATATACTGCTGTCATTCCTCCCTGTAATGAGTGGTCACAACCTCAGAACTGCCACAGTTGGATTTGTCCCTATCCAGCTTCCCCCTGCAGTCTCCTTCAAGCCACGCCCCCTAACGCTCTGTTCCCCCAGACGGGGTATTGGGACGTCACAATGGTCCTCAAGCATACTACGCGGGTCTCTCTCACACAAGCTACCTGCACCATTTTGTCTATAGCCACAAAATTAACACTTCTAGGTGGAGCGACGCCAACTGTACGTGATCCAGCAACTGCAGAGGTGCATTCGGTAGGTCTAGGCATTTTGAGATGTCCTCTTTAGCGTAGCAACCGTTAAGTTAGCGATAGCTCGTTGCTAACGTTAGTTGTGGACACAACCTAGCGTGCTGGTCCACAGACGCTAATCTGATTAGTTAGTGGGATTAGTGGGAACTGTTAGTTCTGAATATATTATAGAAACAGACCATTCTTGGGATGCAACGAGATGAGGAAGGGACAACTCCGTCACAACAAACGGGGTTGCTATATTTTCGACAAATTAATCCAGAATCATGTTTTATGGACCAGCGACACACGTTTTTAAGAGGTTACAGCTGCACGAATTGGGACCTTTAATGAAAATGATCAAAAACCCTGGCAGTGGCTGGTGACTTTTCCTCTGAACCTCTGGCGGAGAATGAGTTAAAACGGCCCATCATCCCAAAAAGCCGAGCCGTTGAGTTCGACCACCTCACAAAATATATCGCCTTTTCTTTTAATTTGCAGAAGTCAGTTCCAGCACCACAGACAGAGAGCAGAGTCTCCAGTACCCAGCTGTCTGTCTATGAAGACTGACTGGTCCAAAAATGAACCTCCATACTTCAGTAATGAACCTGGACCTTCAGACACAAGGTAAGAGGACTGTTATACTGGGAGCCTACCTGATCAAACTTGAGTAATATTGATGAAGGAAAAATGTTGTGAAGTTGTGAAAAAAAGTTGTGACGAGCAGTAGACAGATTATTCACTGAATCCATATGAAACAGAGTTATTAGATAAATCACATTCAGGTCAGAAAAGGTCCATAGCATAGCACACTGACAACACGTCCACAAATCACTTGTCCTCAGGAATTAGTTCCTAAACTCTTGACACCGTGTAAATTTCAGCCGATAAATTGCTCCTGATGTACAGTACACAGACAACCAGTCGCCCCCCGCGTGCAAGACGAATGCGCGACCCAGGCTCCCCTCTCTCAATAGCGGGGTGAATCTCTTTCTCACACCGGTGTTACAGTAAAAGCTGTGCCCACGGGCGTGTTTGCCCGGGAAGGGGAAACCAAATCATTATGGGGTTCATAGTTGAGTGTAACACCGCCAGTATCCACCATCAAAGGCATTTATTCGGGTCAGGAGCCGTGAAGATGTCTTAATTTACAAAAATGCCTTTTCCTCCGCTTTCTGGTCACAGACTGCTGTTTTTGGTGAAAACGACCTACATTCAGGTGTCGATAACTAAAGAACGGATGAAGATAGAATCAAACTTGTTTTTCTCCTATGAAAGTGGAGGCTTTCTTCTTTCCTTTGGGATATTCAGTCTGTACGTAGTCATAGAAGAAAATATTCTGTGGGTCCTAGAGAATTAATGAAAATGATCCAAAACCCTGGCAGTGGCTGGTGACGTTTCCTCTGAACCTCTGGCGGAGAATGAGTTAAAACGGCCCATCATCCCAAAAAGCCGAGCCGTTGAGTTCGACCACCTCTGAAAACATGTTGCCTTTTCTTTTGATTTGTAGAGTTCAGCACCACAGACAGAGAGCAGAATCTCCAGTACCCAGCTGTCTGTCTATGAAGAGTGACTGGTCTAAAGATCATCCTCCATACTTCAGTAATGAACCTGGACCTTCAGACACAAGGTAAGAGGACTGGTTATACTGGGAGTCTGCCTGATCAAACTTGAGTAATATTGATGAAGGAAAAATGTTGTGAAGTTGTGAAAAAAGTTGTGATGAACAGTAGACAGATTATTCAATGAATCCATATGAAACTGTTATTAGAGAAATCACATTCAGGGCTTCACATTAACGTTTTTCAGCGTGCACATGCACGGTTACGTTGGCTCTTTTTCAAAGGTCACATGACGTCACTTGCCACCCAGAAATGCAGAACCCTGCGGCAGTTAATAGTATGAGTTGTGCCAAACAAATGTTAATATTTTGACATTCTGAGTAAGAGCAGAAGTAGCTCAAAAGTTTGATGTATAATATATCCATGTTGTGTTAAAGTTGTGTCAACTGTCACAGTTTTTATAATGTAAACAGAGTTAACTGGCTAGAGTCAGACACTCAAGCCTCGCGCCACTTGGGCTGCATAGGGTTCCATTGCCGTTGCCACCCAGTGACGTGTTTTTTTTACCAAAATGCTGCTCGGCTGATCCCTCGTATACCACGGTGGTTATACCACATGTCTAAATGATGATGTAATGATATGAATATGAAAACATTACTGGTGATGGGCGCACCTGCACATACAACATGCCTTTCTGTGCATATAGATCTTTGAAGAATATCGTTCTCATAATGTTGTGTAGGTTAAATCAGGCTTGCAGTCACGTAATGGAGGAGCGACAGTAAAGAAAAACTTCAACTATCGATCAATATCATCAGCTATAGCCTATTTCACCTGTCTCATTGTGATTTACATTAAATGGCACTATATGATCATGATATCTGTCCATGGAGGTACAGTAGAGCCACACTATTTCACCAGATACGACGGACGGGTGATAAAAAGTTATCGCTGTTTTATTTCAAACAAAGTTGTGTATAAAATTATAAAAGGCTGAACTTGTGGGTGGGGGAGGGCAGATTTTTTTTATAGGTGCGGGGGTGGGGCAGAGAGAAAATAATATAAATGTCAGGGAGGGCAGTTGATTTTTTTATGATATATCATATTTTACCCCACATAAATATCAGTCCTGTGCTAGACCTAATGGTATGTATCAAACATTTGTGTTTCCAGAGGTCAGCACCATGGACAGAGAGCAGAGTCTCCAGTACCCAGCTGTCTGTCTATGAAGACTGACTGGTCCAAAAATGAACCTCCATACTTCAGTAATGAACCTGGACCTTCAGACACAAGGTAAGAGGACTGTGATACTGGGAGTCTACCTGATCAAACTTGAGTAATATTGATGAAGGAAAAATGTTGTGAAGTTGTGAAAAAAGTTGTGAGGAGCAGTAGACAGTTTATTCACTGAATCCATATGATACAGAGTTATTAGATAAATCACATTCAGGTCAGAAAAGGTCCATAGCACAGCACACTGACAACACGTCCACAAATCACTTGTCCTCAGGAATTAGTTCCTAAACTCTTGACACCGTGTAAATTTCAGCCGGTAAATTGCTCCTGACGTACAGTACACAGACAACCAGTCGCCCCCCGTGTGCAAGACGAATGCACGACCCGGGCTCCCCTCTCTCAATAGCGGGGTGAATCTCTTTCTCACACCGGTGTTACGGTAAAAGCTGTGCCCACGGGGGTGTTTGACCGGGAAGGGGAAACTAAATCATTATGGGGTTCATAGTTGAGTGTAACACCGCCAGTATCCACCATCAAAGGCATTTATTCGGGTCAGGAGCCGTGAAGATGACTTCATTTACAAAAATGCCTTTTCCTCCGCTTTCTGGTCACAGACTGCTGTTTTTGGTGAAAACGACCTACATTCAGGTGTCGATAACTAAAGAACGGATGAAGATAGAATCAAACTTGTTTTTCTCCTATGAAAGTCGAGGCTCTCTTCTTTCCTTTGGGATATTCAGTCTGTACGTAGTCATAGAAGAAAATATTCTGTGGGTCTTGGAAAATTAATGAAAATGATCAAAAACCCTGGCAGTGGCTGGTGAATTTTCCTCTGAACCTCTGGCGGAGAATGAGTTAAAACGGCCCATCATCCCAAAAAGCCGAGCCGTTGAGTTCGACCACCTCTGAAAACATGTTGCCTTTTCTTTTGATTTACAGAGTTCAGTACCACAGACAGAGAGCAGAGTCTCCAGTACCCAGCTGTCTGTCTATGAAGACTGACTGGTCCAAAACTGAACCTCCATACTTCAGTAATGAACCTGGACCTTCAGACACAAGGTAAGAGGACTGGTTATACTGGGAGCCTACCTGATCAAACTTGAGTAATATTGATGAAGGAAAAATGTTGTGAAGTTGTGAAAAAAGTTGTGACGAGCAGTAGACAGATTATTCACTGAATCCATATGAAACAGAGTTATTACATAGATCACATTCAGGTCAGAAAAGGTCCATAGCACAGCACACTGACAACACGTCCACAAATCACTTGTCCTCAGGAATTAGTTCCTAAACTCTTGACACCGTGTAAATTTCAGCCGGTAAATTGCTCCTGACGTACAGTACACAGACAACCAGTCGCCCCCCGCGCGCAAGACGAATGCACGACCCGGGCTCCCCTCTCTCAATAGCGGGGTGAATCTCTTTCTCACACCGGTGTTACGGTAAAAGCTGTGCCCACGGGCGTGTTTGCCCGGGAAGGGGAAACCAAATCATTATGGGGTTCATCAGGCGCGGACTGCATAAGTGGGCACGTCGAGCAAATGCCCGGTGGCCTGGCCTGGCCTGCAAAAAAAAAAAAAAATTTTTTTTTTTAGTAGTATGAGTATAGTATGAGTATGAGCAAAAAAAAAAAATTGGTGCCCGCAGTCAGGCCACTCACTGAACAGCAGGCCAGGCGCCGCCTACTGGTTTACTAGTGGTTTTATTATTTTATAGCCATTTTCACACATGCGTACAGGAACATTGCCTGTAAATCAATATCGGCCATTTCCCGGAATTTCCCTTCACACCTGAGGGCTCACATGTGTGAATATAGCAGTCAAATTACCTGTATTTGAGGGGGGTCGGGGGGGGGGGCACTGCAGAGCGGGTGGGGACTTGGATGGGGAATCGTCCTTATTTTGGGGGTCGGCAAAACTCTGATGGTGAAATAAGTTTGCTTGTCACACAATAAATCACACTCGTTTAACTTAAGAGGGCATGTTGTATCCTTCACATTCGCTAACCAGTCCTTGAACTGAAATATTTGAAGAAGTTTGGATCCGTGTCTGAGAGAAATAGCCTGGCTGGTTCGATGTTTATCCGTTCACCTGCGTCGCGTTGAAGCACTTTTTACAGACTGGCTTCGTTTGATGTGTCCGGGCTTGCCTTCGCTGTCAGCAACGTAAGTAAGCAAAATACTTCCACATTTGTGACACCAGCTGGCCTTTTGACCCTCAATTAGGCCGAGGGCATTTTTCTGATTTTTACAGTTTCTGAAATGGCAGACTGTAAGCTTTCAAATGATGTGTCACACATTGTAATCTGAAAAAAATTGAAGGAGATATGCTTATTTGATTGTTCACACTCTGAAAAGCAGGAACTGAGAAATCAGCCCTCAAAGTTTGAGAAGTTTTTCACACCTGGGACAGCCAGCCAAGGGGGAGTGAACAATGCCTCCTCATTTACATTGACCACTCCCAACAGCTGATAACTGTCACTCTGACACACTGGGACACAGGCCACAAGTAAGACAATGATAGAATGTAATAGCCTACTGTTTAGGTGATGGGTTTCATAAACTTTCTGTAATAAAACATCTGAAAGCAAAAATCTTATCAAATGGGATACGCACGGTCTAATTTTGAGGTATCAATGCTTTTATCACTTCTCATCTGGATTATTGTAATTATTATTACATGTGTGCCTATTATGTTCTTTTTGGGCTCCTTGTGCAGAGAAAATTCCCTGAGGGGCAATAAAGGTTTCATTTATATAATAATAATAATAGGTTATAATATGAATAAAGATTTGATAAGAGACAGGAGCTGCTGAACAAAAATAAAACACACACACACACACACCGTGGCTAGCAGGCCTCGCTAGCACGCTAAAGTTTGCCTTTGTTCTCAACAAGAGATGTGTGTGTTTCCCGTGTTTCCCCTCATTGATTGTTACAGTTGACCTGAAAATAGGCGAGTAATCTATGGTTTATGTCCCGCCAAAGAACTTATTGATAAGAAACGCTGGAGAGGGACAATCGCACACAAGAAACCCGCCATTTTGGAGACACCCATGGCGATGACACCACGCAAAATGAGACGATTTTCGGGCCAAAATGGCGGCAGCGCTGAGCTAACACTCGCTTCTTTCTTTGTGTACTCTTCGACTACTCCACACGTCAAAACGTGCTAAAACATTTATACAGTCTATGGCTAAAACACACATCTATCCATAACTATATGTTCGCACAGTCCTAAAACAGAAACAAAACGTAACGTTAGGGCTCATGATTAAATACAAACTCACCAAGGAGGAAAATCCAGGAAGATTTTCCAGGTTTCCAGAGCTCCCACACTGCTGCAGCCATTAGGCTATTAGTAAAAGTCCCATAATGTTGTGTGTTGTGCTGCGTTCTGCGCCGGACCGCACTCGCAGATAACGTTTAAAGAATCTTCTTATAATCCAATCCATCAGCGTAACGCCAGCTCAGACTTTCCCCTAATCTCAGACTTGTAAACAGAGCTTTGCACCCCGCCCCCATGTAACACGCTGAATTCTATTGATGTGGCTCATTGGCCGAAACTCGGAACAATAGCAGACTTATAGCCAGTGAAACGCCGCATGCAAATGAATGAAAAACCCCCCTCAGCTATGCGACTCAAGCCTGAAATCTTGATTTTTTTAAATCGCTAAATATACCTATTTACTGATTCTAAAACGACTCAATTTTATGTGGAATGGATAGTTCAAATAATATATTTTGTACTATTGAAAAAAAAGCAAAACCACATTTTTTCAAGAAAATACTTTTGAGCTCTGCTGCACAGAACTGCCACGGCCGAATTACGGTACCTCCCGACCGCCGGCGTCACATTTCGCTTCGTGCATTTGCTTTCTCAACAAGCGTTGGGCGGCTTCAGACTAGAAGCCGCTGCCATTTTCGCTGTGTCCTGTGTGTCGGGCTGCTGACTGAAGGACTGGTCAGAGAGAGCAGAGAGGGGAGGAAATCTGCACGCCCACACATGAAGCAGACATACCGCTCTTCTGACAACCTCCAAGGTGGTGAAATGTCCGCGATGACGGGGTCGCGCTTATACCGGAAAACAATTTTCACACATGAAAGGCATAGACCACTTTCTGGTCATTTCCCGGTATAAAGCGCATGTGTGAAAACGGCTTATTAGTTAGTCTGAAGTACCGTAATAATTACACTTCAGGGTTAAAGTGGATGCATCTCATTGTAAAATTGGACTCGGCCCAAATCTGGCTTCAAACGGCCCAAATCTGGCTTCAAACGACCCAAATCTGGCTTCAAACGACCCAAATTGGGCTTCAAACGGCCTAAATTGGGCTTCAAATGGCCCAAATTGGGCTTCAAATAGCCTAAATCGGGCTTCAAACGGCCCAAATTGGGCTTCAAACGGTCCAAATCTGGCTTCAAACTACCCAAATCGGGCTTCAAACGGCCCAAATTGGGCTTCAAACGGCCTAAATCTGGCTTCAAACGGCCAAAATCGGGCTTCAAACGGCCTAAATCGGGCTTCAAACGGCCCAAATTGGGCTTCAAACGGTCCAAATCTGGCTTCAAATGCCCCAAATTGGGCTTCAAACAACCCAAATCGGGCTTCAAACGACCCAAATCGGGCTTCAAACGACCCAAATTGGGCTTTAAATGGCCCAAATCGGGCTTCAAACGGCCCAAATCTGGATTCAAACGTCCCAAATTTTTCCCCGGCGACCTTCGGTCAGCGGCACGCGCGTCGGCCCGTATCAGCCTGGCCTGCTTGGTATCTAATGCCCGGCCTGAATTATGATCCCAGTCCGCCCCTGGAGTTCATAGTTGAGTGTAACACCGCCAGTATCCACCATCAAAGGCATTTATTCGGGTCAGGAGCCGTGAAGATGACTTCATTTACAAAAATGCCTTTTCCTCCGCTTTCTGGTCACAGACTGCTGTTTTTGGTGAAAACGACCTACATTCAGGTGTCGATAACTAAAGAACGGATGAAGATAGAATCAAACTTGTTTTTCTCCTATGAAAGTCGAGGCTCTCTTCTTTCCTTTGGGATATTCAATCTGTACGTAGTCATAGAAGAAAATATTCTGTGGGTCTTTGAAAATTAAAGGTCCCATTCCGTGCAAAAGCTGTTTTTACTTGTAATGAGTGGTCACAACCTCAGAACTGCCACAGTTGGATTTGTCCCTATCCAGCTTCCCCCTGCAGTCTCCTTCAAGCCACGCCCCCTAACGCTCTGTTCCCCCAGACGGGGTATTGGGACGTCACGATGGTCCTCAAGCATACTGCGCGGGTCTCTCTCACACAAGCTACCTGCACCATTTTGTCTATAGCCACAAAATTAACAATTCTAGCTGGAGCGACGCCAACTGTACGTGATCCAGCAACTGCGGAGGTGCATTCGGTAAGTCTAGGCATTTTGAGATGTCCTCTTTAGCGTAGCAACCGTTAAGTTAGCGATAGCTCGTTGCTAACGTTAGTTGTGGACACAACCTAGCGTGCTGGTCCACAGACGCTAATCTGATTAGTTAGTGGGATTAGTGGGAACTGTTAGTTCTGAATATATTATAGAAACAGACCATTCTTGGGATGCAACGAGATGAGGAAGGGACAACTCCGTCACAACAAACGGGGTTGCTATATTTTCGACAAATTAATCCAGAATCATGTTTTATGGACCAGCGACACACGTTTTTAAGAGGTTACAGCTGCACGAATTGGGACCTTTAATGAAAATGATCAAAAACCCTGGCAGTGGCTGGTGACTTTTCCTCTGAACCTCTGGCGGAGAATGAGTTAAAACGGCCCATCATCCCAAAAAGCCGAGCCGTTGAGTTCAACCACCTCACAAAATATATCGCCTTTTCTTTTAATTTGCAGAAGTCAGTTCCAGCACCACAGACAGAGAGCAGAGTCTCCAGTACCCAGCTGTCTGTCTATGAAGACTGACTGGTCCAAAGATGAACCTCCATACTTCAGTAATGAACCTGGACCTTCAGACACAAGGTAAGAGGACTGGTTATACTGGGAGCCTACCTGATCAAACTTGAGTATTGAAGGAAAAATGTTGTGAAGTTGTGAAAAAAGTTGTGATGAACAGTAGACAGATTATTCAATGAATCCATATGAAACAGTTATTAGAGAAATCACATTCAGGGCTTCACATTAACGTTTCTGCCTGCACATGCACGGTTACGTTGGTTATTTCACCTGTCTCATTGTGATTTACATTAAATGGCACTATATGATCATGATATCTGTCCATGGAGGTACAGTAGAGCCACACTATTTCACCAGATACGACGGTCGGGTGATAAAAAGTTATCGCTGTTTTATTTCAAACAAAGTTGTGTATAAAATTATAAAAGGCTGAACTTGTGGGTGGGGGAGGGCAGATTTCTTTTTACAGGTGTGGGGGGGGGGGGGGGGGGGCAGAGAGAAAATAATATAAATGTCAGGGAGGGCAGTTGATTTTTTTATGATATATCATATTTTACCCCACGTAAATATCAGTCCTGTGCTAGACCTAATGGTATGTATCGAACATTTGTGTTTCCAGAGGTCAGCACCACGGACAGAGAGCAGAGTCTCCAGTACCCAGCTGTCTGTCTATGAAGACTGACTGGTCCAAAACTGAACCTCCATACTTCAGTAATGAACCTGGACCTTCAGACACAAGGTAAGAGGACGGTTATATTGGGAGTCTACCTCATAAAACTTGATTAATATTAAGAGGTAAAATGTTCTGTTTAATTTAGAATAGTTTCCTTCAGTGTTGCATCACACTCTGAGAGCTTGTAGTGAGCTAGTCTCGCTGGCCAGCCTCCCCTCCCTTCCGTGAGAGGAGTCTGGCTGCACAGAAACAGGCTACTGGCATAAGCCCTCCCCTGCTCTACAGCTGCTCACCCATTGGAGCGACTGTTTCAGTCGCTGCCAGATGTCTGCTCCCCGCTTATTACAAGCTCTGTCATTGGCTCCGACCATGTCAATCAGAGCGGCTTCCGCTCCCTCCTCCCTGTGTGTCGCTGTAAACAGTGCCCTGCAGCCTCAGTGAAAACAACAATGCTAACTAGCTAGCAAGCTAACGGCAGAAACCTACACGCTAGCTCGTTGCTACACGCTGAAAATGGCAAGTTGGATTGTTGGAAACTATTTTCATTTCAGTTACATGTTTTGGCACCAGCTTCAAGCTACATTGAATTATATCACTCCAGCCAGAAAAACAAACAGAATCAGTTACTAACACAGTTTCCAATAAATGATATGCAAAAGTACATCATAACATTTACCTCAATTTATGAGGAAATGTCTCAAGTCTAGCTCTTCATTATGTCCATGTGTTTAAAGCAAAATACTTTACAATGTGCATGTTGGAATTTACACTCAAACACAATTCACACCTGTGTTCTAAATTTGAATTTACAATAAACTTCTGAATGAATATAATAGAAGGTGTAAACTTTAGTAACAATATTTCACATGTTTGTTTTGGATATATTTTTCTAATGCAACTTTGGAGAAGAAATGATTTCTATAAACTAAAATCCAACAAAGTAAACTTCCACTGTGGTTCGGAGTACAGAAAACCAGCTGTAGTTGTGATTGCACCCTTAGTCCCGCCCTCCTCCACCTTGAAAGCCACAACAGCTGACTGCTGGCCACACACATGAGACACGCCCACAGGAAATGTTTTAAACAGCAAAACAAAAAAGCCAATTTCAGTCAAACAGGAGAGTTAGACATGGAAACACAGACAGTGATTGATACTGTAGATGTCATGTAGTGAAACTCTACTGTCGTATCTTCTTTGTATTGTCGGACACACTAACTGCTGTGATCAATCTCTGTGTCCTGCTAACACTATCTGTAGTCAGAGGTGATCAAGAATGGTACTTATTTATTTACCAATGACTGCCAGACACTGTCTGTGTTCTGTAACAAATGTCATCAGTGTTGATGTAATAGGAGTGTGTGTTGTTTGTATTGAGCTGAACATTCATTAAGGATAATTACATATAAAACAAACAGGAAAACTGTTACAATGTTGCATTCATCCATGATCACCACAGTGACGTTTATCCATGATGGGTATGCAATCATTGAGATATAATATGAATGGAGGGAGTGTCCCTATCTCCTCCTGTATGTTTTATTGAAGCCAAAATCCGGCCAGATCACTGAACCAGAGTCTGCGCAGTAGCGCCCTTGATTGAGAACCTGTGAGAGCTCCACGCCCCTCTGAACTTTCTTATGTAGAGCTGCTGTTTCTAGAATGCGCACAGTGCGTTGTGTATTTATATACAGTCTAGCTCTGTAAATATTACACTTTAAGTTGTAATATTTTTTGTCTCGCCAAAAGTAACCAGGAAGAGTCCCACTATGAGATCAGTTTATCAAAATGACGCCTGTACGAAAATCTGATTTTGGTTGTTGGAAATTTCAGACCTCCGGGCTGCTGCTGACTGCTGAGTGCTCTCAGCCCGGGGCGCTGGGGGGGATTGCTGTGTTGACTAAGCTAAGAGGAGCCAGGGCTGCTTGGCTCTCACTCAGCCTCTCACTGGGGGAAATTATCAGATGAACAGCTCTGTGTTGATTAGCCTAATGTTTCCGTGGCATTTTGATTAACTTTATGATTACATTTCTTTTGGCGCAAATGTTGGTTTAACAAATTTAACCGTGAGGCTACGTTGTTGTACCCCCCCGGTACAGTGTGGGCAGCCCAACCTAACGTTAGCCCAGTGAGTGCGTGAGCCAGGCTGCCTGGTCTATTGCCTGGTATATCGTTACTAAGAGAGGAGCTTGTGAAGAATGAACATCCCCACAGTCAAAGCATTTCCCCCAGATATGCATATAAAAACGTTTGTTGCTTTAATAGCCTACAAAAAATAAAACGTCTGTTTGTATGTCATGCTAACCCGTTAGCGATGAGCTAATGGTGCTTGTGTACTACTAGGCCTCATCTCATCTTATACCTGGGACGGGAGTTAACGTTATAAAACACATTTCCTGTCAGTTGGACAACCTGGTCAGTTCTGAAAACATGTGTCTATTATTGTGTTATTCCAGCTATCGTTATCGGTTAAGTTATAGTAATATGAAAAACAGCCGACTAGCGCAAGCAGCTAATGCTAGCCTGCATGTTAAAACCATTGTGTAGCCTACCTATAACGTAGCTGGAGTAACTCATAAAACACATATTTTCTGAACTTCAGTCCCCAACCAACGTTAATTCCTCGCGCATAAAACATTTGTTTTCATTCCTCAAAACAATGTTCTTTTTATTGGGGTCCATTGATGTCTGTAGCCAGCACAGCCAACCCATGAGCCACCCGACTTCCAGTGAGCGTTAGATAACATGAAGCCGTGTGTCTTGTCTATGACGATAGATCTATAATGTGCAGAGCTTGTCCAGCCAATGACGGCTTGAGACTGGCTGCCACAGCTGTCAATCATCCATTTTTATCCCTTTTTATATGTCAAATAACTACTTAAAAACAAACTGATCAGAAAAATTACCACTTGCACAGGCATTAGCATGATAATGACTATCTAAAATGATACAAACCACCTTTGGAAAAAAATTATCTGACGTATACTGTGATTATTTCGGTTGTGATTTTCCCATCCACTAACATGGGGAGGCGGGCCTTGTGACCTAATACTGGATTCAGCCGTCAGGGCGGCGATCTAACATGCAGCGGCTTCACTAAACGGGAGCTGAAATTGCGTCCATCTTTATATAGGTCGATGTATGCAATGTTGACTCCACTGATTAAACTACAACTATGACAACAGATACATGTGAAAATAAACTTTACATGTGATGGCAGCACCATGCTATCTGAGCATCTATAAAGATAGTATGGGCACAATCTTGTAATAGTTTTACAATTTGAACAAAAGATAGTTCAAACTTTTGTTTGTTTGTTTTAGTTAGATCTTCATCTGATCAATGGTAATAAATTGCCTTCATCCCCACAGAATGAGGAAGAGGAGTCTAGGGGTTGTGAAGCAGCAGCTGTCCTGCTGTGCATTGTGTCATTGGGTCCTGAGGGATCCAGTCTCTACCAGCTGTGGACACAGGTTCTGCAGACAGTGCATCACCTCATACTGGGCCCAGTCCAGTTCATCAGGAGACTCCACCTGCCCCCAGTGTAGAAAAAGGTCCAGAACAAGATCTGGACTGCAGACACCCAGTCAAACCAGCATTGCACAATGTAAGACTGGGGTTCTGTCTACTGTTGTCACCATTTCTAAAACCAGGAAACAACAGCATATCTGTTAAACACTTGTTTATTATTTCTTCTCTTCCAGCGGACGGTGTTTTGCAGGAGGTTATAGATGAGCATAAGATCATTCTGATAATGAGATTTGAATTTGTGACAGAAGGAACAGCTGAAGCAGAAATTGGAACTCCCCTCAATAGGATCTACACTGCACTCTACATCACAGTGGGACAGAGTGAAGAGGTTAATACCCAACATGAGGTGTGGCAGCTGGAGACAGCATCCAAGATGGAGGCTCTCCATGACACTCCGATTAAGTGCCACGACATCTTTAAACCCTTACCTGATCAAGATACACACATCAGAGTAGTTCTGACCAATGGTGTTGCTGGAATTGGAAAAACCTTCTCGGTGCAGAAGTTCACTCTGGACTGGGCAGAGGGCTTGGAAAATCAAGACGTCACTCTTGTGATTCTGCTTTCGTTCCGGGAGCTGAACTTGATCAGACAGCGGTACAGTCTTCTCATGCTGCTCCATGTTTTCCACCCAACCTTACAGAGGGTCACAGCAGAGAAGCTCTCTGTCTGTAAAGTTGTGTTCATCTTTGATGGCCTGGATGAAAGCAGACTTCCATTGGATTTCCACAACAATGAGGTTGTGTCTGATGTCAACCAGGTATCATCAGTAGATGTGCTGTTGACAAACCTCATCAAGGGGAATCTGCTTCCCTTGGCTCTCCTCTGGATAACTTCCAGACCTGCAGCAGCCAATCAGATCCCTCCTACATGTGTTGACAGGGTGACAGAGGTACGAGGGTTCACTGATCCCCAGAAGGAGGAGTACTTCAGGAGAAGATCCACTGATGAGGAGCTGTCCAGCAGAATCATCTCACACATAAAGGCATCCAGGACCCTCCACATCATGTGCCACATCCCAGTCTTCTGTTGGATCAGTGGTACAGTTCTGGAGCACATGTTGACTACAGACCAGAGAGGAGAGCTGCCCAAGACCCTCACTGAGATGTACTCGCACTTCCTGCTGGTTCAGACAGAGAGGAAGAAGCAGAAGTATAACCTGAGTCATGAGATGAGTCAAGAGCAGCTGATGGAGACAGACAGGGACGTTCTTCTGAAGCTGGGGAAGCTGGCATTTGAGCATCTGCAGACAGGCAACCTCCTGTTCTACCAAGAAGAGCTGGAGGAGTGTGGTCTTGATGTCAGAGATGCCTCCATGTTCTCAGGAGTGTGCACAGAGATCTTCAAAAGAGAGTGTGTGCTCTTCCAGAAGACGGTCTACTGCTTTGTTCATCTGAGCATTCAGGAGTTTCTCGCTGCAGTCTACATGTTCCACTGTTACACAAACAAGGAAAAGAATGTACTGAGCACATTCCTGGGAAAAGACTGGGGTAAATGTGATCAATCCCTGGATGTCTTCCTGAAGAAAGCCTTGGTCAAAGCCCTGAAGAGTAAAAATGGCCACCTGGACCTTTTTGTCCGTTTCCTTCATGGGCTCTCACTGGAGTCTAACCAGAGTCTCTTAGGAGGCCTGTTGGGTCAGACAGAGCGCAGTCCAGACAGCATTCAGAGAGCCATCAGCAACCTGAAGAAGATGAACAATTCCAATATATCTCCTGACAGAAGCATCAACATCTTCCACTGTTTGATGGAGATGAACGACCACTCAGTACATCAGGAGATCCAAAAGTTCCTGAAGTCAGAGAACAAGTCAAAGAAGAAACTCTCTATGGTCCACTGCTCAGCTCTGGCCTACATGCTGCAGATGTCAGAGGAGGTTCTGGATGTGTTGGACCTGAAGGCGTACAACACATCAAAGGAGGGACAAAGCAGACTGATGCCAGCTGTGAGGAACTGCAGGAAGGCTCGGTTAGTCCTGATGTGAAAATTAACATTATCTACAGTGTAGTTACATTCACACTAGAGTTGGGGCATGATGTTGGGCACAGCCGATGGTCTCAGCCCCACCATCGTAACATCGTGATGTCTAGTATAAGAGCCGTGTGCAGCACACATTGCTGTCTGATGCACCACGGGGAAAAGCAAGCAATTTATGCTTTTATGTGCCGATTGCCAAAACCGATTGATAACGCAAAACACGTGAGCCATTTTCGGGTGGAGTTGGTGGCATAAACACAGAGTCAGAGTCACATTATTTGCCATTTACAGTAGGGACTGCATTGAAATTGGGGTGCTAGGAGTATAAGTATAGTATTAGTATGCTGTGTATGTTTTGATTGGTATGCTTAATCTCAGCTCCGCTTTCATAGAACTGATCTTACATTAAATCTGTGATCACAGACTTTCTGGCTGTGAACTCTCAGAGACTCACTGTGAAATCCTGGCCTCAGCTCTGAAGTCCAACCCCTCCCATCTGAGAGAGCTGTACCTGGGTGAGAATAAGCTGCAAGATTCAGCACTCAAGTTACTGTCTGCTGGACTGGAGAGTCCACACTGTAGACTGGAGATTCTCAGGTAAGATTTTAATTTACAGTTTTACAGTTTTTCCTCAGTTGATTTGACACATTTCTCTGCTCTCAAAAACAGTGCCTCTCAGGTATTCCTGACTCTGTAAAGTTTGACTCTGCAAGTTTTACAGATTTCAGACTTTGATTCATATAGAACTAATTAGCATGACATCACAACAACAAAAAAGTACTTCCGTGTGCCACTGCAGCAGTAATAAAGCTCAAAAATTGTGCCAAACCACCATTAATATGTCACACACTATACATCACATCACTTATATTTTGACATTGTGAGTGAGAGCAGAATTAGTTAAATAGTCTGATTTATAATATATGTATGTAGTGTGAATCTTCTGTATATTGTGTGAACTGTCAGTTTTAAAATGTGTGAATTTTGTAGAAAGTACAGTCGAGACTGGCTCCATAGGGTCCCATTATAAAGGTGATTTCTCTAACATTACAAAATATAAATTAAAGCTGAATTAAAAGGTGATAGAGTCCTAAAAGTGGTGACTCGTTAATTTTGATCGAGCTTAAAGTATGAAGGAGCAGTTAGAGTTCAAAGAGGGCGTGGTTTCACCATGAACTGCTGTTTAAAATGAATGGCAGTTGCACCCGCAAGTATAGCCAATCTGTTTGGTTACAAACATGCTGATTCATAAACAGCAATTGACCTCAAACCTCATGTTTTAATTTCTTATTTAGATTGCTGCACCTCTCTCTATTCCTGTCTCAAACATCATGCTTTGATATCTTATTTAGATTGTTGCACCTCTCTCTATTCCTGTCTCAAACCTCATGTTTTGATATCTTATTTAGATTGCTGCACCTCTCTCTATTCCTGTCTCAAACCTCATGCTTTGATATCTTATTTAGATTGTTGCACCTCTCTCTATTCCTGTCTCAAACCTCATGTTTTGATTTCTTATTTAGATTGTTGCACCTCTCTCTATTCCTGTCTCAAACCTCATGCTTTGATATCTTATTTAGATTGCTGCACCTCTCTCTATTCCTGTCTCAAACCTCATGCTTTGATATCTTATTTAGATTGCTGCACCTCTCTATATTCCTGTCTCAAACCTCATGCTTTGATATCTTATTTAGATTGATGCACCTCTCTCTATTCCTGTCTCAAACCTCATGCTTTGATATCTTATTTAGATTGCTGCACCTCACTCTATTCCTGTCTCAAACCTCATGCCTTGATATCTTATTTAGATTGATGCACCTCTCTCTATTCCTGTCTCAAACCTCATGTTTTGATTTCTTATTTAGATTGTTGCACCTCTCTCTATTCCTGTCTCAAACCTCATGCTTTGATATCTTATTTAGATTGCTGCACCTCTCTCTATTCCTGTCTCAAACCTCATGCTTTGATATCTTATTTAGATTGCTGCACCTCACTCTATTCCTGTCTCAAACCTCATGCCTTGATATCTTATTTAGATTGATGCACCTCTCTCTATTCCTGTCTCAAACCTGATGCTTTGATATCTTATTTAGATTGTTGCACCTCTCTCTATTCCTGTCTCAAACCTCATGCTTTGATATCTTATTTAGATTGCTGCACCTCTCTCTATTCCTGTCTCAAACCTCATGCTTTGATATCTTATTTAGATTGCTGCACCTCTCTCTATTCCTGTCTCAAACCTCATGCTTTGATATCTTATTTAGATTGCTGCACCTCTCTCTATACCTGTCTCAAACCTCATGCCTTGATATCTTATTTAGATTGCTGCACCTCTCTCTATTCCGGTCTCAAACCTCATGCTTTCATATCATATTCAGATTGCTGCACCTCTCTATTCCTGTCTCAAACATCATGCTTTGATATCTTATTTAGATTGCTGCACCTCTCTCTATTCCTGTCTCAAACCTCATGCTTTGATATCTTATTTAGATTGCTGCACCTCTCTCTATTCCTGTCTCAAACCTCATGCTTTGATATCTTATTTAGATTGCTGCACCTCTCTCTATTCCTGTCTCAAACCTCATGCTTTGATATCTTATTTATATTGCTGCACCTCTCTCTATTCCTGTCTCAAACCTCATGCCTTGATATCTTATTTAGATTGCTGCACCTCTCTCTATACCTGTCTCAAACCTCATGCCTTGATATCTTATTTAGATTGCTGCACCTCTCTCTATTCCGGTCTCAAACCTCATGCTTTCATATCATATTCAGATTGCTGCACCTCTCTATTCCTGTCTCAAACCTCATGCTTTGATATCTTATTTAGATTGCTGCACCTCTCTCTATTCCTGTCTCAAACCTCATGCTTTGATATCTTATTTAGATTGCTGCACCTCTCTCTATTCCTGTCTCAAACCTCATGCTTTGATATCTTATTTAGATTGCTGCACCTCTCTCTATTCCTGTCTCAAACCTCATGCTTTGATATCTTATTTAGATTGCTGCACCTCTCTCTATTCCTGTCTCAAACCTCATGCTTTGATATCTTATTTAGATTGCTGCACCTCTCTCTATTCCTGTCTCAAACCTCATGCTTTGATATCTTATTTAGATTGCTGCACCTCTCTCTATTCCTGTCTCAAACCTCATGCTTTGATATCTTATTTAGATTGCTGCACCTCTCTCTATTCCTGTCTCAAACCTCATGCTTTGATATCTTATTTAGATTGCTGCACCTCTCTCTATTCCTGTCTCAAACCTCATGCTTTGATATCTTATTTAGATTGCTGCACCTCTCTCTATTCCTGTCTCAAACCTCATGCTTTGATATCTTATTTAGATTGCTGCACCTCTCTATTCCTGTCTCAAACCTCATGCTTTGATATCTTATTTAGATTGCTGCACCTCTCTCTATTCCTGTCTCAAACCTGATGCTTTGATACCTTATTTAGATTGCTGCACCTCTCTCTATTCCTGTCTCAAACCTCATGCTTTGATATCTTATTTAGATTGCTGCACCTCTCTCTATTCCTGTCTCAAACATCATGCTTTGATATCTTATTTAGATTGCTGCACCTCTCTCTATTCCTGTCTCAAACCTGATGCTTTGATACCTTATTTAGATTGCTGCACCTCTCTCTATTCCTGTCTCAAACCTCATGCTTTGATATCTTATTTAGATTGCTGCACCTCTCTATTCCTGTCTCAAACCTCATGCTTTGATATCTTATTTAGATTGCTGCACCTCTCTCTATTCCTGTCTCAAACCTGATGCTTTGATATCTTATTTAGATTGCTGCACCTCTCTCTATTCCTGTCTCAAACCTCATGCTTTGATACCTTATTTAGATTGCTGCACCTCTCTATTCCTGTCTCAAACCTCATGCTTTGATATCTTATTTAGATTGCTGCAGCTCTCTCTATTCCTGTCTCAGACATAGTTCACTGTCACATCTCCAGCTGCTTCAGAATAGAGCAACTAGGATTTGAACCAGTGCTACAGGAAGTTACATCATCAGAGCCTAGATGCCATACTGAACTCTGTATCTATATTTGCATTCATTAATAATCTGTTTATGTGAGTTGTGTGACTGACATGATAAAATAATCATATTTCCTCATCTTTTCATATCCATTAAGGCTGAGTGACTGTAAGCTGTCAGAGAGAAGCTGTGAAGCTCTGGCCTCAGTTCTCAGCTCCCAGTCCTCCAGTCTGAGAGAGCTGGACCTGAGTAACAATGATTTACATGACTCTGGAGTGAAGCTGGTCTCTGCTGGACTGGAGAGTCCACACTGTAGACTGGAAACTCTCAGGTCAGTATTACTGATACTGTTCAACAGACCACCATTTAAATGTGGCTTTACATGCACATTAATATCAGTGAAAATAGCTGACCTCTGTATTTTCCTGCTGATGTGAGTTTTGAAAGCAGCTGAGATACCAACATTTATCACATCTAGTTTCTATCCTGTGGTAGAATCATCTCCTTTCTTTACTGCCTCTGTTGTTAAGACCTGAAGTAAAGGATTTATCACATTCTGTCACACATTGAGTCCAGAACTGAAATGAAAACACAAACCAGATCCAGATCCAGTTTTTACATGATCATAACTAATTTCAGAACAGTGCACTAATGAGAATCCAACATGTACAGTAACTCTTTAAACAAGGAGTTTACCCGAGGATCTCTTGTTCAGAAAACCTGTACAAAAGTTTGCAAAAGCAATACTCAAGAATAAACAATAACTATTATTAGTGCTGGCCGGTTGATATGGCTGAAAATGTTAGAATCATAACAATTTAATATCAGGCAATATAGAGTTTTATATGTAAAAATAAATATTCCTGTCAAGTTTAAGGGGTTAATTTTGCACTTTTAATAAAGTTGAATAGATCAGACAACTTTCATTTAAAGATCTTCAGCTTCACTAGATGTTGCTGTGACATACAGTATATGTCTCTAATAGAGCCATATGAAATCAACCATCCAGGCCTGGACTGGCCATCTGGCAGTTCTGGCAAATGCCAGAAGGGCCCGTGTGCGTTATGGGCCGACCGGACTGCAGAAAAAGAAAAAACTTTATAATAATAATGAACTTCACCGGCCCAGCGCTGCACCGGGCTGGCCCATTTTTTATAGAGGGGTTCTCCCCCTACTGGCAAGTGATTATGGCATGGTGTGAGAGAAGGACCTCCCCTCTGCTCTGCTCAAAGTGGCCTGCTCCATGTCAAAGCGTCTCAACCGCGGAAGTTCAATTTCCTTGCTAGATGCATGTCAATGACTGCGTTTACATGGACTTGAGTATCCCGGTTATGAGGCTTATCCTGGTTTTGATCATATTCGGGATAAGGCGTTTACATGGAAGAGAGAGAAAGCAGGTTACTCATATCCCTGTATACATGATAAGTAGTAGTATCCTGGTTATTGATCACTGCATGCTATTTGCGCAGGCGCCTGTGATCGTTACAATACAAACCGGGGTCATTATTATTATTATTTTTTGTTTATATTGGGTGCGTGTGACGTGACGTCATTCACCTTTTTTGGGCAAAGACGTGGGATTCCCTTGGATTCCCTCTTCATGGTGGAGTGTCCCTGTTTGCACGCAGCGCGCGGCTTTGGCTTTAATTTGAGTCACAACACCTTCGTCCTGTAGTCTGTATAGGCTACTACAGACTTGAATAGGGCAGCATTTTGATGCTTTCTCCTATCTAAGCTGCCAAGCATTTAATTATTTCATCACCGAAATACAAAACTCGGCAAAACTCTTTCCTCATCGCTTCAGAAATGAGACTTTTAAGTCGAATTGCACTGACATTTGCGCGTGAGTATTTCCAGGTAAAACGATTAGGTATGTGCGGGACCTACAGCAGCGAGGTTAGAGAGGAAAATGCCTGGAGTCTGACGGCGGTCTGATGAGGAAGTAGCCTATTCGTGCGGCACTTCTATACTTTCTATACTGGACGAAATTCTGATAGTGAAACGGGTCATTTTGCGCAAGCTGTGTTGTGTACGGTAGCCCCTCGCGTTGGAGGGTGTTCACGGTGTGTTTCGCGTTGTTTGGTCATGAAATGGAGGGGGGGGGGGGGTTTACAGTGGGTTTACTGTAAGTTTCAGCTTGGAGTGAGATTTGTTATCACACACAGCAGGGGGTCCTGGGTGGGGCCTGCAGGTCTGTTATTTCATTTACATGAAGTTAACACAATTACTGTTTGGATCATAGTTTCACTGTTATTTAACTACAATACAGAGAGTCAAGCAGCTCTGGACAAGAGTCATCTAGAAATATTCTCACATTTGGGTTTGAGAGACAAAATGTCATCAAATGGGGGTCTGTTGCCCTGATGTGGACTAAATGAGGGGTCCTTGATATGAAAGAGGTTGATAATCACTGGCCTAGGGAACCTATCTCCCTCTCTCCCCATCCCTCTCTCTCTCTCTCTCTCTCTCTCTCTCTTTAAATAATATAGGCCTAAAACTGTCACATAACTGTATCCTTGCCCAATTTTAAGTGGGTACACTCAAGTCCTGGAGCTTTTG